>NC_138771.1:73974200-74171693 GCF_965119305.1 Pelophylax lessonae | reverse complement strand
CATCTGATTCGATCCACGGGATGGATAGAAAATAGAACCACCATCCGTCTGCTTTTGGTGGACAGGATCAGATGGCGGCAGATTACTGCTCCATAGAGGAGAATCAAGGGTCCGATCAGGTCTGCCTGAAAAACTGACAGGCGGACCTGATCAGACAGCCCGTGTGAAAGGGGCCTTCGGCTGTGGCATGGCAATGAGGAAAAAAAAAAAAGGATATATATATATATATTTTTTTTTTTTAATAATTGGAAAAAAAAGAATTTTTTTTTAATAATTAAAAAAAAAGAAAAAAATATATATTTTTTTTTTTTTACATTTAAAAAATAAATTAAATAATAATAACCACACTCCCTGTCAAAGGTAACTAACTGGACAGGGAGATGGTAATGAATGAATTGAGAACAAAAAGGCAGTGGAAATAGTCATTACAACAGTCATTACTCCCGGCCTCCACAAGAGGGCGCCAGTTCCCCATTGGAAGCCTGTCACCTCATGTAGGCCAAAAAGCCGGGGCCTCAATTTTCGGACGGCCCGGAAGTCCGTGCACTCCGTGCGCGGAAGTCCGGGCAAAAATGACAGGACACCTTCTGCAGGGCACCCCCAGGCGCGAGGTCGCTAATTCTAGTCGCAAATGCGACCTGGCGCCCGGGGATTGTCGAGCCCTGCCATAACGTGTTTCAGAGCATGTGCGGCTCCTTCGTCAGACCTAAGCCCATGTTTGTTCAGCAGGCACAGAGTCAGAGCCTTGTGTTCAAACTCTCCGTTGAGAGCCAACTGACGACCTCCCGGCCCTTTCGACTTCCTCTGTCCAATCAACGCCTCACAAGACCATCAGGATAGGATAGTCTTGTGAGGAGTTGATTGGACAGAGGTAGCCAAAAGGGTCGGGAGGCCATCGATTGGCTTTCGGAGAGTTTGAACACAAGGCTCTGAGCCTGCTGAACAAACATGGGCTTAGGTCTGACGAAGGAGTCACACATGCTCTGAAACGCGTTACCGCCCAACGCTTTCCCCTGACGCCATACAGGCCACGAGCGTTGCAGCTTGGTTCTGGAACCCGGGCCACCATCTGCCTCTCCGCTTCCTCGTTCCTCCACGTCACCAGGGAATCCGGACCGCTGCAGGACGGCTCTCTCATCCTCCCTCACCCGGCAGACAGAGGACACAGCAAGCCAAAAGAGGACAATTAATACATGCCTGTTATCTCTGCCATCTTGTAAATGTTTTTAATCCCTTGCATCAAATAATAAATCCTTAGAATTCTGCACTTAGAGGCGTCTTTCTTTCCTTATATGATCCTATAGAGCTGCTTCTCACACAAGTGCTGCCCTCAGTGCAACCGCTCTACCGCAACAAAGGACCAGACAGCCTTCCTCACCAGAGCGCTGTAAGGCTCCTGCGTTTTTATTATAGGCTGGATTTGCAGCTGCAAAATCTCCACTCAGTAGTCATGTAGAGATGTGTTGCATACCAGATCCAACTCTCCAGGACTCATCACCGTGGGCCTGTCAGCTTCAACATACAGATATATACACACTCAATGAGATGTTCCTGGAGTGATAGGATGTATATGATAGTATGAAGGTGATGTGCTGAAGGGACAGGTGTGAACAGTGACAAGGATGGTAATCACTTGATAGGTTTTGTATAGGAGAGTTCAAGATGGTATTTAGGAATGCAGATAGGTTAGTATCGAGTATGCTAACAGGTGGTGAGGACAGCAGATGACAAATACAGGATAGACTAACCCAGTGCAAGGATAGATAGTAGTAGACAGGAGAGCTAGCAATCTATGCAGCAGTGCAGATGATAGATGGTAGTAGGCTGAAGAGCTAGCAATCTATGTAACAGTGCAGATGATAGGATAGTATAGATGGGTAGTAACAGTCCTTAATGTACATAGGTAGATAGTGCAATAAGGTTATGGAGGGTTCCCCTGCGGGGTACTTATCACTTGTAATGTTAGTAGTTTAGAGAGGTCCAGTAGATAAGGGATGGTCCGGTAGCGAGATACAGGGATCAGTAGCGAGGTTCCGGTCTGCTCCAGGTAGAGGGAATAGCTGGAGGTTCCGATCGAGAGACAGGCTTGAAAGCATGTGGATAACAAGGCAGGTTGAACGAACAATGTGAGTGAGACCGCCGGCGGTTGAAATAGCCGCTCTGCGGCGCTCAGCAGTGACATCATCGTTCTTAAAGGTATATGCGTACCACCTGAAGAGAAAGGTGGGACGCATTACAGAGGAAAGTGGTGATTAAGGGTACCGGAGGTACCAGAATCTTACAGTACCCCCCCCTTAAGGCCGGCTCCGGAAGGCCTATAGGACAGGTTTCTCTGGGTGTTTCGAGTGAAAGTTCCGTATAAGTCTAGGCGCATGAATATCAGAGGTATCTAGCCAGGTGTTGTCTTGGGGTCCATAGTTCTTACATCTTATGAGATACTGGAGTCTTCCTCTATGGATGAGAGAATCCAAAATTTCCTTGATCTCATACTCTTCTCCGCCTTCAACTTGTATTGGAGGTGGAGGCAAGATGGTAGGCCTTATTCCTTGGTTAGGAACATGGGGCTTCAGTAGCGACACATGGAAGATGGGATGAATCTTGAGATCTGCTGGTAGGGTGAGCTGTATTGCAGCTTTTCCGATAAGTTTTTTAATTGGGAACGGTCCCGAAAATAAAGGTCCAAGCTTCTTGCTAGGGATTTTTAATCTTAAGTTCTTTGTCGATAGCCAAACAAGGTCCCCAATAGCACACTGAGGAGAAGGTCTTCTACGAAGGTCATAGTACTTTTTTTGTTGACTGTGAGCGTGTGATATAGTGGTATTGAGTAAGCCCAAAGAGTCTTTTATTTGGGTAAGGTAATCCGAGGCTACTGGGTTACTCGATGGCAGGATGCGTGGTGGAAGAAGAGTGGGATGAAACCCATAGTTCAAGTAGAACGGACTTTGCTTCGTGGTACTGTGGGTTGCGTTGTAAGCAAATTCTGCTAGAGGAAGGAGATCCACCCAATCATCCTGCAAGTATGATGTGTAGCAACATAGATATTGCTCAATGCACTGGTTGACTCTTTCAGTCTGTCCGTTGGTCTGAGGATGGTAGGGAGAAGTGAGCTTTCGCTCAATGCGTAAAATTTGACAAAGTGCTTGCCAAAATTTAGAGATGAATTGTGAACCACGGTCGGACAAAAGAGTTTTTGGAATTCCATGCAACTTAAACACATGTTTCATCAGTAGTTCTGATGTTTGTTTAGATGAAGGTAGTCTACGGATAGCAATGAAATGTGCCATCTTTGTCAAGTGGTCCACTGACACTAGGATGGTATTAAATCCTTTAGAGCAGTGGTTCTTAACCTTGTTGGAGGTACTGAACCCCACCAGTTTCATATGCGCATTCACCGAACCCTTCGCAATTGAAAAAATAAAATATGATTTTTTCAAATTCAAAACATAGGTATATATTTAGGTATATATTTATACATAGGTGCACAAAATGAACAAAACCATTAAAAAATAAAACCATAAAATAAAAAAAAAGGCTCCATAGCTCAGGGGTTAGAGCACTGGTCTTGTAAACCAGGGGTCGCGAGTTCAAATCTCGCTGGGGCCTCCCTGCAAGTGTTGGCGACTGTATCTCAAAAAACAAAACCATTAAGAACAAAGAACAAAACCATTAAAACATGGGGTGTCAGGAGGGCACACACTGGGGTTGGGGGGGTTGGGAGGGCATACTATGGGGTGTCAGGAGAGAACACACTGAGGGGGGAGGTGTTGGGAGGGCATACTATGGGGTATCAGGAGGGCACACACTGGGGGGGCTGGGAGGACATACCATGGGGTGTCAGGAGGGAACACACTGGGGGGAGGTGTTGGGGAGGGCATTCCATGGGGTATCAGGAGGACATACACTGGGGGGGGGGGGGTTTGGGAGGGCATACCATGGGGTATCAGGAGGGCACACACTGGGGGGGTTGAGAGGACATAGCATGGGGTGTCAAGAGGGAACACACTTTGGGGAGGTGTTTGGAGGGCATACCATGGGGTGTTAGGAGGGCCACACATTGGGGGGAGGTGTTGGGAGAGCATTCCATGGGGTATCAGGAGGGCACACACCAGGGGGTATTCACAAGACTTTATTGAGCTAAATGAAAAGGACATGCATTTCCATCTGTCAGCTAACAGCACCTCTATGCTAAGCTGCAGTAACTCAGCAGACGTAGCATAGAGGTCCTTGTAAACGAATTCACCATGTACAGCTAGCTGAGCCTACCTCCAGGAACATTCACTCGGCTCCCTCTGCTCAGCTGCTCACACTTCCCTCTTCCAGGCAGGCGCGATCTCCGTGGTCAGGTACATCCCCATCCTGCCCACTCACGCAGCAAGCAGCCTGCAAGAGATAGGCTGGAAACCTGCTGGGGGAGGTACAGGGGGCGGAGTGTCAAGTGTCTATGTGTAATGGCTGTGAGTTGTCCCGACCGCAGCTCTGATTTCCCGGGGTGCGCTCGGCCTCACAATCAGTAATATTTTCTCGGGGGGAGCAATTGCCCCTTTGTCCCCCCCGCCGAACCCCGGAGACTGACTCACCGAACCCCTGGGGTTCGATCGAACCCAGGTTAAGAACCACTGCTTTAGAGGGTGGTAGTTCTACTATGAAATCTAAAGATACAACTTCCCATGGAACCTGGGGTATTGGTAGACTACAAAGTAGTCCAGATTGTTTTGTGGTGTCAGTTTTGGACCTTGCACAGATGTCACATGAAGAAACAAATTTTTGTACAGACGTCTTCATATCAGGCCACCAAAACTGCCTGGTGAGCAAATTAAAGGTTTTCGTTATACCCATATGTCCTGCCATGGGCACATCATGCGATAACTCCAAAATCTTGGTGCGCATAGTAGGGGGTATGTAGAGTTTGTCATTGTAATAGAGGAAGCCTTCTGCATCAGTACTTAGTTGTGGTGGAGGTGAATCCATTCTTATACTGTGCAAAATCTCTTCCTTCAAGGAACGGACAACACCAATAATGCGTTCATAGGGTATTATGGGAATGGAAGGGATTTCGGCGCAGTTATCTTCGGTTAATCGTGATAGCGCATCCGCTTTTTTATTTTTGTCTGCAGGCGTGTAGGTCACTAGGAAATTAAATCTTAAAAAGAATAATGACCATCGCACCTGCCGGTGGGAGAGAGTCTTGTTAGTCTGGAGGTATTGAAGGTTTTTATGATCTGTATATATGAGTATTGGTAACTGGGTACCTTCGAGCAGATGTCGCCAATTCTCCAGTGCCAGTTTTATGGCAAGCAACTCCTTTTCACCCACTGGGTAATTCACCTCTGGGCTGCTTATTGATTTTGAAAAGAAAGCAACTGGGTGGAGTGATGAAGTGTTTGTTGGTCGTTGAGAGAGAACTGCTCCTACTGCCATATTTGACGCATCTACCTCTAGAATATATTGGAGGGATGGGTCTGGATGGCGTAGTATGGGAGCAGAAGTAAAGCTTGATTTTAACAAGCAGAAAGCTTGATTTGCTTCTTCTGACCATTTGAATGTTTTTTTTATACTTGTCAGTTGTGTGAGAGGTCTAACAATAGCGGAAAATTTCTTGATGAACTTCCTATAGAAGTTCGAGAATCCAAGGAATCGCTGTAGGGCCTTACGAGTTGTTGGTATAGGCCAGTCTTGAATACAGGATATCTTACTCATATCCATCTTAATTCCAGTTTTGGATATGAAGTATCCTAGAAATAATATTTCTTCTTTATGAAATAACGGAATTTTTGTAAAATCTTACCTGTAAAATTCCTTTCTCTGAGTCCTCCGACAGTCGCCGCCTCTTCATATTCGTCACATATGGGGTATTAGACTTTGCTCCGAAGGAGTAGCTAGGCAACAGAATATGTTAACAATAAAGCTTTAACATATCCCACCCTCAAGGGGTGGTCCCCTCAGTCAATACCCTCCTACTTCCTGCAACCATATCTCAGTTTTAGTGGAATAGCAGTAGAGTATACATTCAAACCCCAAAAGAGGGGCGGGGGCGGCGACTGTCGGAGGACTCAGAGAAAGGAATTTTACAGGTAAGATTTTACAAAAATTCCGTTTTCTCTTACGTCCTCCGACAGTCGCCGCCTCTTCATATTCGTCACATATGGGGACGTCCCAAAGCAGTGCAAACATGAGGGGTGGGAAACGCATCCGCGCCGAAAGGCAACGCAGTCTCCACATCAAAGAAAGGAACCTTACCAAAGGAAGGAAACCAGCTGGGCAACAGCAAAAATAAGTGCTCAACAGGAGCAACAACCCAGGAAAAGACAAAAAAAAAAAACCAGGGGATACAAAAAACTATCCCAACAGCCAGGAGTCCCCAACAAGGGACCCTATGGAACAGCCGCACTAAGAACCTTGCGGCCAAAGGAAGCATCCGCCGATGCCTGAACATCTACTTTGTAGAATTTTGTGAAAGTGTGTACGGTCGACCAAGTCGCCGCCTTACACACCTGGGCTACAGAAGCCCCATGACGGCAGGCCCAAGACGTACTCAGTGATCTAGTAGAGTGCGCCTTCACAGGCACAGGGGGAACCTTCCCCTGCAAGGCATAGGCCTGTTCAATGGTCTGCCTGATCCATTTGGCAATGGTAGAGGCGGAAGCCGCCATGCCCTTCCGAGGACCCTCTGGAAGAACAAACAAGGAGTCAGTCTTACGAAAAGACTCAGTCGATTTAAGGTAAACCCTTATCGCCCGAACAACATCCAGAGAGTGCAATCTCACCTCCTTCGGATGTTTAGGCTTCGTGCACAACGAAGGCAAAACAATATCCTCGTTAAGATGGAATTCCGAAACTCGTTTCGGTAGAAAAGAAGGATTAGGTCGCAAGACCACCTTATCCAAATGAACAACCAGGTACGGAGACTTGCAGGACAAAGCCGCCAGTTCCGACACTCTGCGAGCCGAAGTGATCGCCACCAAAAAGGCGACCTTTTTGGACAACATAGACAACGAGATCTCCCTGATCTGTTCAAAAGGAGCACGTTGTAACACAGATAGAACTAGATTCAAGTCCCAAGGGGGCAAAGGATCCCTCCTAGGAGGAACCAGATGCCGCACACCCTGAATAAAAGTGCCAACCAAGGAGTTGGAAGCCACGGGACGTTGAAACAGAACGGCCAGCGCCGACACCTGACCCTTAATCGTAGCCAGCGCCAAACGCTGATCGACACCCGTCTGAAGGAAAGACAGCACACGGGAAACCGAGTACGTGCGGGGTGAAAACCCCCTGGACTCACACCAGGCAAAATAGGCCTTCCAAGTACGGTAATAAACCTTCCCCGAGGAAGACTTCCTCGCGTTGATCAAAGTATGAACGACCTCTGGAGAGAGACCCTTCTCCTTCAGGACCTCGGTCTCAACAGCCAGGCCGTCAAAGCCAGCGACTGTAAAGCAGGATGGTAAATCGGTCCTTGAGACAGTAGATCGTCTCGAAGAGGCAGACGCCAAGGAGCGTCGACCGCCAGATTCACGAGGTCTGCGTACCAGGACCGGCGAGGCCAGTCCGGTGCCACAAGAATCACCGTGCTGCGTTCCGAGTGCAACCTGCGAAGGAACCTGGACAGCAACTGAATCGGTGGAAACGCGTACATCAGCCTGTACTGATGCCACGGGGCCACTAACTCTGCCCGAGGGTCGCGCGTCCTTGCCACGAACCTCTTCACCTTGTAGTTGAGGCGAGACGCGAACAGGTCCACATCTGGAAGACCCCACTTCGCGCACAACATCTGGAACACAGCCGGGTGGAGAGACCATTCCCCCTGATCCAGGGTCTGGCGACATAGATAGTCCGCCTGCCAGTTCTCCACTCCCGGAATGTGAACCGCCGTTATCGCCGGGACATGAGTCTCGGCCCAAGACAGAATGTCGGCCACTTCTCGAGCCGCTCGGGCACTCCTGGTGCCCCCTTGGTGGTTGATGTAGGCCACCGCCGTGGCATTGTCCGTCTGCACCCGAACCGGGCAGCCCTGCAGCCGGTCCGTCCAGCGATGAAGACAGAGCCTTATCGCACGCAATTCCAGAATGTTGATCGGAAGGGAAGACTCCCCCTCCGACCAGGTCCCCTGGGCGGACAGAACGCCCAGAACACCACCCCAGC
Source organism: Pelophylax lessonae (assembly GCF_965119305.1). Classification (NCBI taxonomy): domain Eukaryota; kingdom Metazoa; phylum Chordata; class Amphibia; order Anura; family Ranidae; genus Pelophylax; species Pelophylax lessonae. The sequence continues at coordinate 74,163,554 of NC_138771.1, read as the reverse complement.
CCGACAGGCTGGCATCCGTGGTGATTATCGTCCACGAGATCGGACGAAACGACTTGCCCCCGGACACCAACGGGGACTGGAGCCACCACCGAAGGTTTTCCCTGGTGCGATGACTCAACGAGATCTGAAGATCCAGAGATTGAGGTCGCCCGTCCCACCTGGACAGGATCTCCGCTTGGAGACCCCGCACGTGAAACTGCGCGAAAGGAATCGCCTCGAAGGCCGAGACCATCAATCCCAGACATCTCATACCCGTCCGCAGAGACGAGTGTGGAACGTCCCTGAGGGACCTGACTTCCTCCTGAAGAGTCCTGAGTTTGTCTTCCGGCAGGAAGACCTTCGCCTGCACCGAGTCCAGTATCATTCCCAGATAGGGGAGACGAACCGACGGACTCAGTGTCGACTTTGGAACATTTATCGTCCAACCGAACTCCTGCAGAGTTTGCATTGTGACAGACAGGTCCTTCTCCAGACCCTGTCTGGTCGCAGACCGAACCAGAATGTCGTCCAGATACCCCAGGACAGAAATGCCCTGGGCTCTCAATAATGCCAGAACCGGTGCAAGCACCTTGGTGAAGACCCGCGGAGCCGAGGCGAGCCCAAAGGGCAACGCCACAAACTGGTAGTGATCCTCCGCAATGGCAAATCGAAGGTACTTCTGATGACCCTCGAATATGGGGATGTGAAGGTACGCATCCTTCAAATCGATGGAGGCCATGAATTCCCCCGGAACCAGGGCAGCCACCACCGAGCGCAGGGATTCCATGCGGAACTTGCGAACTCGCACAGAGCGGTTCAGAGCTTTCAAGTCCAGAATCGGACGAACCTTGCCCTCCTTCCTGGGCACGGTGAACAGATTGGAATAAAACCCCCGAAAATCTGTCCCGATGAGGCACCGGAACCACCACTCCCTGAGCCCTCAGGTCCCGCACCGCCAGGTGCAGATCCCGCAGGCGCTCTGGAGACAGTTGAAGATTTGAGGGAAAAAATCTGCTCTCCGGCCGAGAGAGAAACTCGATCTTGTAACCAGATCGAACGATTTCCAGAACCCATCTGTCCCTCACACGGGCCAACCAGGGCTGAAGAAAACCGAGCAAGCGTCCCCCCACCCCAAAACTGGGTGAGGGCGCCCCTTCAGGCCGAACTGTTATGGGCCGCAGGTCCGGATTGACCGGACTTCTGTTTCCCAGACCAGGGCTTCTTCTGAGAGCCTTGGCCCTTGAACGGTTTGCCCTTGTAGTGCGGCCGAAAGGCACGAAAGGACCCCTGAGGGGGCCGAAAAGGAGCATGCTTCTTCCCAGAAGCCCCCTTAGCCTTGGGGAAATGGGGCAAGAGAGTGCTCTTACCCCCGGTAATCCCCTTAATCAACACATCCAGGGACTCCCCAAAAAGGCGAGACCCATCATAAGGCAGATTGGCTAAGGTTTTACGTGAAGATTGGTCCACCGACCAACATTTCAACCAAACCAGGCGGCGAGACAACACCGCCACGCTGTGCACACGCGCGGCCAACGGAATCAGGTCCAGGTCCGCATCACACAGATACATGACACCCTGGTGGATCTGATCCACCATATCCAGGGTCGCCGCCGAGGCCGAATCGGCCACTAGGACGCGCCTAAGCATCTGCGTCCAACTTGCGATCGCCTGGGCCGCCATGAGAGAAGCAAACAGAGCCTTAAGCATAGAACCCGTAACAGAAAAAGTATGACGGGCAAGAGACTCCAGTCTCCTATCCGTGGCATCACGGAAAACAGGGGATCCCTCTGCAGGGATCGCAGTGGCTTTGTTCAAAACCACAATAGCATGATCCACTGGCGGAGGCACACACCACCGTTCATCAGTGGCAGGCGAGAAAGGATAACGCAGCTTAAATTTACTTGGTACCGCAAAAGGCTTGCGCAAATCGCGCCATTGGTCCTTAACAGCGCGCTGAAAATCAGCATTGCAGGGAAAAACCTGCGGCGTCCTGCGTTTTCTCTGCGTCCCATAAGCCGCCAAGGCAGCTGGGGGACACACCTCGTCCTGCAAACGTAGCGTCTGCTTAATGGAAGCAATCAACTCATCCATGATTGCAAGCTCTTCAGGCGAGCCAGGGGGAGAATTATCAACCCCCTCAACTTCAGCCTCTACCTCAGACCCCACTAGATCAAGAGAGGAGCGGGACCCCGATAGGGGGGTCCCCGCCAGAACAGCCCCATCACCTTCACCCTCAGAATCAGAGGACAGAGCAACTCTGGGCCGTTTAGTAGATTGAGCAGCCACCAGCATTTGCACCTGTGCCGCAAGGCCAGCCACAATAGTGGCTAAATCCCCCCCTGGGGGGGAAACAGCGGTCCCCTGGCTTTCCACCAATACTGTGGGAAACTTGCCCTCCTGAGAATCCATTGCCCCTGTATGCCAGACAACCAAGGGTTAACTGCCCCCTTACAGCAAGCGCGGCAAGCGCAGCCCACCGCACCACACTCAGGCACAATGAGACCCCCACAGGGAATATACAGACTGAATACAGGCAATGGAACACAGGAATAGAAGGATAAAACCTGAGGAGACTCCGCTGCTGCTGCTGCCTCGATCGGTGCTTCCAGGAGAGAGGAAGTGATGCTGCCAGGGCGCTCTATGGAAGCCTATGGAGGCTACAAGAAAATGGCCGCCGTGCATGTAAACCATGCGGCCGGAGCGGGCGCCGGTAAAATGGCATCGTTTGGCGCCGAAATCGCCGCTCCACAGTGCATAAAATCACACACAATATTATCCCATTATATGGATACATGTTAGATCGCCGCAGCGATCGCAGTATATGCCCCAACATGCCATTAAAAACATGCCCCACAGCACACAGCTCCTCACACTGCCCAGCCTGACATACTCAGTGTCATACAGCTCCCCCCCCCCCTTGCATCCCACAGCATGCAGCCGAGAGATAGGGAGACAAGCAGTGTGATTAAAGGCAGGTTACACAGTCCCAGACTGAGACCCCCCCCAGACAGACAGGTCCCCACATAGATACACTTACCTCACATGGCGTGGGGAACCCGCACAGGCGAACAAGCCGCTGCACATGAGGCAGGGAGAGTCGCAATTCAAGACGCATACAATGGCGGTTCAGAAACCGCACAGCGTCCGGTGAGGTAGCCACCTCACCAATCATCCCTGCACCGAACAGGGATGGGTCGTTCACTGTGCCAGGAGCGTTACCTGGCTGAACGCTCGACGGCAGACTGGGAAGCCACTGACCCACGACCTGCGACCAGGGGGATCAGCCCGAGACCCAGTCCGCATGATCCTCTTCGTCCGAAGAACTAACTAATGCTGACAAAAATAACAGCTAAGTAAAGGTAGAGAGAAAACTCAAACAAAATATCAAAAAGAAGAAAGAGTCTGGGACAAAAAGTCCCAGCACAGAGAGAGCCAGCCACTCCTGACAAGCTAGACATTAAAACTGAGATATGGTTGCAGGAAGTAGGAGGGTATTGACTGAGGGGACCACCCCTTGAGGGTGGGATATGTTAAAGCTTTATTGTTAACATATTCTGTTGCCTAGCTACTCCTTCGGAGCAAAGTCTAATACCCCATATGTGACGAATATGAAGAGGCGGCGACTGTCGGAGGACGTAAGAGAAAGACATTTTTTTAATTTCACATATAGTCTGTGTGAGAGCAGTCTGGACAACACAAGTCTTACATGTTTTATGTGTTCAGGCATAGATCGAGAATAAATAAGTATATCGTCTAGGTATACTACAACACAGACATCAAGTAAGTCTCTAAAGATGTCGTTTATGAATCTTTGGAAAGCTGCGGGAGCATTACATAGCCCGAATGGCATCACAAGGTATTCAAATAGTCCGTATCTGGTTCTGAATGCTGTTTTCCACTCATCCCCGTCACGGATTCGGATTAGGTTGTATGCCCCTTTCAGGTCTAATTTGGTGAAATAAGTAGCCCCACGCACCTGTTCAATAAGTTCAGGGATGAGCGGCAAAGGATAGCGATCCTTTATCGTAATCGTGTTTAATTGCCTATAATCGATAATAGGCCTGAGACTGGAATCCTTATTGCGGACAAAGAAAAGTCCTGCAGCAGTGGAAGAAGTAGAGGGTCTAATGAACCCTTTTGTCAAATTCTCATCCAAGTATTCCTTGAGATGAGAAAGTTCATCCTGTGAAAAGGGAAAAACATGACCGAAAGGCAATTTGCTGTTAGGGAGTAGATCGATAGTGCAATCGTAATCCCTATGGGGAGGCAACACTTGAGCATTTTTCTCAAGGAACACTTCGGACAGATCCTGATAGCATAGTGGTGCAATTTCATCAGACACCACAGACAGAATCTTCCCATAAGATGGGAGGTTACACGTATTCTCACAATAGTGAGAAGGGAAAACCAAAGTCCGTTTTTTCCAATCTATGATTGGTTGGTGTGTGTGTAACCAGGGAAGTCCCAAAATAATAGGAAAATGGGGTGAGGATAGTATGTCAAAGGTGATGGTCTCCACATGTGATTCGTTGGTAGTGGCAAGGAGTGCCTGAGTCTGGTTGGTGATTGGACCAGAAGACAGTGGAATACCATTAATGAAACTAACAGAAACAGGCTTAGATTTTGAAATAATAGGTATTTTATTTAAGGTAACAAAGCGTGTATCAACATAGTTTCCACAAGATCCAGTGTCGACCATAGCCTTGGTGGTGATCCTAGTTTGGTCCCACTGTAATATCAAACGAACAAAAAGATAGGGGTTAGAGAAGGAAGTCGCCAATCCTCCCAGCAAGACATGTGAACACCCACCCTCTTTCCTGCGGACAAGGGGACAGGTGTTTATCAAATGATCCGAGGATGCGCAGTACATGCAGAGATTTCTGGATGTTCTTCTAGCTCGTTCAGTAGTCGTTAAAGGTGGGCGTATGGTTCCTACATCCATGGGAGTAGGGTCAATGGCCAAAATCTGAGAAGGACTAGACAATGGCATTCCCATCTTTTCAGCCCTTCTTTCTCGCAGTCGTCTGTCGATGTTGATACTAAGTTGTATCAAGGCCTCCAAGGTGCCAGGTAAATCCGCTCGGGCGAGCTCGTCTTTAACAGCTTCCGATAACCCGAGTCTGAATTGAGTTCGCAAAGATGTGTCACTTGAGTGGGTAATTCTGCTGAATCCATTTTTAAGGTTCGTTCAATCTGTAACGCTCCTGCGTTTTTATTATAGGCTGGATTTGCAGCTGCAAAATCTCCACTCAGTAGTCATGTAGAGATGTGTTGAATACCAGATCCAACTCTCCAGGACTCATCACTGTGGGCCTGTCAGCTTCAACATACAGATATATACACACTCAATGAGATGTTCCTGGAGTGATAGGATGTATATGATAGTATGAAGGTGATGTGCTGAAGGGACAGGTGTGAACAGTGACAAGGATGGTAATCACTTGATAGGTTTTGTATAGGAGAGTTCAAGATGGTATTTAGGAATGCAGATAGGTTAGTATCGAGTATGCTAACAGGTGGTGAGGACAGCAGATGACAAATACAGGATAGACTAACCCAGTGCAAGGATAGATAGTAGTAGACAGGAGAGCTAGCAATCTATGCAGCAGTGCAGATGATAGATGGTAGTAGGCTGAAGAGCTAGCAATCTATGTAACAGTGCAGATGATAGGATAGTATAGATAGGTAGTAACAGTCCTTAATGTACATAGGTAGATAGTGCAATAAGGTTATGGAGGGTTCCCCTGCGGGGTACTTATCACTTGTAATGTTAGTAGTTTAGAGAGGTCCAGTAGATAAGGGATGGTCCGGTAGCGAGATACAGGGATCAGTAGCGAGGTTCCGGTCTGCTCCAGGTAGAGGGAATAGCTGGAGGTTCCGATCGAGAGACAGGCTTGAAAGCATGTGGATAACAAGGCAGGTTGAACGAACAATGTGAGTGAGACCGCCGGCGGTTGAAATAGCCGCTCTGCGGCGCTCAGCAGTGACATCATCGTTCTTAAAGGTATATGCGTACCACCTGAAGAGAAAGGTGGGACGCATTACAAAGGAAAGTGGTGATTAAGGGTACCGGAGGTACCAGAATCTTACAAGCACCCACATCTCTCCCTTCCTTTCACGTCTGTCACATGTGCTCAGGGTGAACCTGCTCTCATCTGTGAAAAGCACAGGGTGCCAGTGGTGGAGCTGCCAATTCTGGTGTTCACTGAGGCAGGGCAGTGAGCACAGAGCCCACTAGAGGAAGTCGGGCCCTCAGGCCACCCTCATGAAGTCTGTTTCTGATTGTTTGGTCAGAGACATTCACACCAGTGGCCTGCTGGAGGTCATTTTGTAGGGCTCTGGCAGTGCTCATCCTGTTCCTCCTTGCACAAAGGAGCAGATACCGGTCCCGCTGATGGGTTAAGGACATTCTATGGCCCTGTCCAGCTCTTCTAGAGCAGTGTTTCTCAACTCCGGTCCTCAAGGCACACTAACAGGCCAGGTTTGCAAGATAACTGAAATACATCACAGGTGATATAATGTGCTGCTCAGTGATTTCAGAATTCTAGTCTGCATCTCTCCAAGGTAATACTTAAAATCTGGCCTGTTAGTGTGCACTGAGGACCGGAGTTGAGAAACACTGTCCTAGAGTAACTGCCTGTCTCATGGAATCTCCTCCATGCTCTTGGTAATGGTACGGATTAATGTGCCATCGTGGAGGAGTTGGACTGCGTGTACAACCTCTATAGGGTCCAGGTATGGCCTCATGCTACCAGTAGTGACACTGACCCCAGCCAAATAAAAAACTAGTGAAAAACAGTCAGAAAAAAATGGGTAGGGAAAAAAATGTCAGTGGCCTCCACCTGTAAAACCATTTTTGTTTTGAAGGTTGTCTCCTTTTGCCCATCCAGTGCACCTGTTGGTAATTTCATTAACACCAAAGCAGCTGAAACTGATTAACAACCCCCTCTGCTACTTAACTGACCAGATCAATATCCCAGGAGTTTAACTGACTTGATGCTATACTCTGATTCAAAAGTGCTCCTTTAATTTATTTGAGCACTATATATACAATATATATATATATATATATATATATATATATATATATATATATATATATATATATATATATATATATATATATACACACACACACTAGGGATAGACCAATTACTGGCGTGGCCGATATGCACTTTCCCTGATATATCGGTATCGGCCTTGGAACTGGCCGATATTTTTGTGACTTCATTCTGCCTTCTTAGGCCGCCTCCCTTGCCTTGGACAGCCTCCTCTGGAGTCGGGCCTAGTCTAGCCACCCACCCACCACAGGATTCCAGACAGCCAGCCACCCACAGACAGTGTGCCAGCCAGCCAACCACAGGCCCTGTACCAGCCAGCCACCCACAACCCCTGTGCCAGCCAGCCACTCACCCACCACAGGGTGCCAGCAAGCCCGCCAGTAGGCATTAAACAAAAAATTAACATGTTCAGTACCAGATTTGTGTCAAAAATTGTCTTTATTTTTCAAAACTTTAAAATGTACAAAATATCGGCCCATATCGGCCGATACCGAAACATTGTGACCAAAATATCGGTATCGGCCCTGAAAATAACATATCGGTCTATTGGGCCATACACACTATCAGATTATCTGAAGACTTTTGTCTGTAGACTTACCAAAACCATATAATATGAGGTCAAACCTGAACACTTTCAATTTGTATGCAATCCGGCAGGCCCTTGCACTACATAGAAAAGGTAAATCTGAAGGAAAAAGTCTTCAGATAATCTGATAGTGTGTATGGCCCTTATCTCTAATAGACACACACACATACACTGACTGCTCAAAAATTTAAAGGAACACTTTTTCTGGAAGAATGGTGAAACATTCCCACAGACACACTCCTAAACCTTGTGGACGGCCTTCCCAGAAGATTTGAAGCTGTTATAGCTGCAAAGGGTGGGCCAACTAAATATTGAACCCTACGGACTAAGACTGGGATGCCATTAAAGTTCATGTGTGTGTAAAGGCAGGCGTCCCAATACTTTTGACATAGTGTAGTTCTCTATGATGTAAGCTACACAGGTATCAGCAATGTTCCAACTCTGTTTAATGAATTGCTATTACAGCCTACTTGTGAAGGTTACACTATACAGAATGCATGCTCAACCTGGGGCCCTCCAGCTGTTGCGAACTACAAGTCTCATCATGCCTCTGCCTTTAGGAGTCATGCTTGTAACTGTCAGCCTTGCAATGCCTCATGGGACTTGTAGTTCAAGTAGCTGCAAAGGGGGGGCCAACTCAATATTGAACCCTACGGACAAAGACTGGGATGCCATTAAAGTTCATGTGTGTAAAGGCAGGCGTCCCAATACTTTTGACAATATAGTGTATCTCATCTCTTATAAATAACCCCCATAGATGTCTCAGCAATCACAGGGCGCTCACCTTCCTCCACCACAGCAGCTGTTGCCGCAGCCAGTAGTCCCGCCACTGAGCGCAAGTCTTGGCTGAGCTGAACCAGACCAGAGAGGCCGCCGTCCTCTCCCCCACCCTAGAATATGAAAGTAAAATTTATCAACTTACAGGAACTTAATAACCTCATAAAAATCAATTCTACTCCTGAACTTTATCGCTTTATCGCTGTCAGTAGGATTCTATCTCTTGTTTTTAGGATTTTGCACCAGTTGATTAAATCGGTGGCCTGTGAACCCATGTGACCTCCAATCTCCTTCCCCGGTATTAATCAGAGCGCACACACCTGAGAGTTACTAACAAACTGCATTGTGGGTAAAAGACAAATGAGAAATACATTGTATTCTGCACACTAATTTAGACCCCCCCCCCCATTACTAGGTACATTACAAGATGGCTGACCTGCAGGTACAGATCCTTGTTGTCTGAGATTGGATGAAAACATCTCCCCACCTCTGCAATACCAAAAGGCAACTTTCTGTTCAGGAGCTCCAAATAAGGGGGGTAATAATACAAGGCACCTAAAATTGGAAAAATATTTTAAAAAGTCAACATTTTCAGCCCCTCCCACAATGGTGAGATTTTCCCCCAGTAATTCGTGTCTCTGCCCCTCCCACAATGGTGAGATTTCCTGCAGTAGTTTGTGTCTCTGCCCCTCCCACAATGGTGACATTTCCTGCAGTAATTTGTGTCTCTGCCCCTCCCACAATGGTGACATTTCCTGCAGTAATTTGTGTCTCTGCCCCTCCCACAATGGTGAAATTTCCTGCAGTTTTGTGTCTCTGCCCCTCCCACAATGGTGACATTTCCTGCAGTAATTTGTGTCTCTGCCCCTCCCACAATGGTGACATTTCCTGCAGTAGTTTGTGTCTCTGCCCCTCCCACAATGGTGACATTTCCTGCAGTAATTTGTGTCTCTGCCCCTCCCACAATGGTGACATTTCCTGCAGTAATTTGTGTCTCTGCCCCTCCCACAATGGTGAAATTTCCTGCAGTTTTGTGTCTCTGCCCCTCCCACAATGGTGACATTTCCTGCAGTAGTTTGTGTCTCTGCCCCTCCCACAATGGTGACATTTCCTGCAGTAGTTTGTGTCTCTGCCCCTCCCACAATGGTGACATTTCCTGCAGTAGTTTGTGTCTCTGCCCCTTCCACAATGGTGATATTTCCTGCAGTAGTTTGTGTCTCAGCGCCTCCCACAATGGTGACATTTCCTGCAGTAATTTGTGTCTCTGCCCCTCCCACAATGGTGAGATTTCCTGCAGTAGTTTGTGTCTCTGCCCCTCCCACAATGGTGAAATTTCCTGCAGTAGTTTGTGTCTCTGCCCCTCCCACAATGTTGACATTTCCTGCAGTAGTTTGTGTCTCTGCCCATCCCACAATGGTGACATTTCCTGCAGTAGTTTGTGTCTCTGCCCCTCCCACAATGGTGACATTTCCTGCAGTAGTTTGTGACTCTGCCCCTCCCACAATGGTGAAATTTCCTGCAGTAGTTTGTGTCTCTGCCCCTCCCACAATGGTGACATATCCTGCAGTAGTTTGTGTCTAGTGTTGGGCGAACGGTTAAGCCTCAGCAGGAGTTTGAGCTTATTATTAGCTATTCACCCCGTTCGGCAAACACCCAAATTTGCAGGGTGTTTGCTGGGTGTTCCCTGTGCTGCACAGCGCATTCTACGCAAGCTCTGCCCAATAAGGGTGCAGTATAAGCTGGTTGTAAAGGAGCGACCGGGAAGCCGGCTACAGCGTCCTTAACAACCAATGAGCCATCAGCGGTCAAAAAAAAACGGTGTGGGGGCCCCCCCCACAATACATACCAGTCCCTTATCAGAGCATGCAGGCAGGGGAGTCAGGTAAAGGGTGGGGGTGGGGTGGGAAAATGATGAGTTTGGGCCCCCACCCCCTCCTGAACCATACCAGACCACATGCCCTCAACAGGCAGGGGTGCTTTGGGGCAGGGGACATGTTGAAGGGGACAAGGATCTCTTCCCCAAAATCTTGGGGTGTGGTTGTGGGGGGTCTGCGGGCATCAGAATCGGGTCTTGCCCGCCATATGTGAATGAGTATTGGGTACATTGTACCCCGACCCATTCATCAAAAAAAAATGTCAAAATTAACTAAAACAGTAGACAGGTTATTGACAAATCCTTTATTAAAAACTAAAAAAAACCCGCTGTCCTCTAATGTAGATCGATCGACAATCACAACGCCGCCACCACGGGACCTGAAAAAAAAAATGCCTCCGCCCACCACAAAGACAAACTGCCCAATGGCTGGCTTGCCGTTTGACAGTTCTTATATTAGCTAAGAGCGAGGCCACCTGGCTGCAACACCTGGTGGCACCACCCCCCTTGTGACATCACCAACCAGTGCATGCTGGGTCGATGACATAACTGGGGGGCGGTGCCACCTGTTGATGTCACCGGGTGGCCCCGTCCTAACCGAAGAACTGTCATATTTGATGATGTCAGTTGATGTCACCTGGTGGCACCGCCCCCCCTTGTGACCTCACCAATACTTGCTGGGTCAATGACATCACAGGGGGGCGGTGCCACCAGGTGATGTCGCCAGGTGGCCCCGCCCTTACCTATATAAGAACTGTCAAACGGCAAGCCAGACATTCGGTGGTTTGCCTTTGCGGTGGATGGAGCAATTTTGTTGTATTTTTTAGGTCAGGTGGTGGCGTCATTAATGACGATGGATCTACATTGAAGGACAGCGTTGTTTTCTTTTTAATAAAGAAATTGTAAAAAAAAAAACCTGTCTACTGTTTTTTTTTTTATTTTGACACTTTTTTGGTGAATGAGTAGGGGTACCCTACTCATTCCCATGGGAGGGGGGAGGGAATAGGACCTGGGGGCCCCCTTGTTAAAAGGGGGCTGCCAGATTTCGATAAGCCCCTTGCCCACAGACCCCCACAAACACAGCCCAAGGTTGTGTGTAAGAGGCCCTTGTAGGAGGATGCATGCTTGGATAAGGGTCTGGTAAGTACTGGGGGGACCCCACACCGTTTCCTTCTTTCCTTTTTAAATAGCTGGGTGCCAGCACTTGCAAATCAATTTAAATGTGATTTAAATATTTTTTTTAGTTGATAAATGTCTGTTTTGCTGCAGCAGGTTCTATACATGGTACAGATGCTCCACTTTACAGGCACTTTTTCATTTTTATTGTTGCACTTTAAGCATCATTAAAATCACTGCTCCTGTGAAAAAATGTTGCATTGATACTTGTCCCCCAGGGTAGTACCCAGCCCCCATACCCTTTTTATGGCCAATTACTTGCATATAAGCCTTCATAATGGGGACTTTTGATTTCTTATGTTCGCACCCCATAGCCTTTAATGGGTTTGTGGCAGAATTCCCGAACGGGGGTGTTCAGCCCATCTCTATTTGTGTCATTGTTACCATATAGGAGATCTTGGCGAGGACCGGCCATCTTTTCCAGCTCCTCCTGGGTTAGACTTTGGTTTTGGAGGCGGTCCAGACGGGCTTTGGGGAGGGTCTTCAGCGGTGGTCTTGGTGAAGGGTTGGATGTTCCTGGTAGGTGACACAAAGAGTCAATGGGCAGAACCTGTTCCTGGTGCAGCACCATGGCGTCCCACCATTCCTTTACCATGTTCCTTTTCATTTGGGCTCCCAGGGGCCCCAGGCCGTGACGTCCTCCTAGAACAGAGGCCAGAGTCATCTTCTCCCCCAACAGGAAGAACCTTCGACGGCACAACTCCAGAAGACCATCGCTCTCCCGCCGTCCGGCCGCCAGCCTTCTGCACTGCAGTAATAGAGACGCTGGAAATGTCTTCCTTGTCCGCCCGACCTGGACTAGTCCCACCGCACACCAAGACATGGCGGATCGTGGTCACCTGACACAATATGGCCTCCGCCGGGGGATGGTACATAGCTCTGTGAGAATAGTACAGAAAGATAATGTGAGAATGACATTGTTCATGGCAGCCAATCAGCAGTCAGGAAAAGAAAAACGCTGCCAGGTGAGATCTAAACTTTACTGCAGATCCTTGCCTGCTCCTGTTCTGTAGATACAGAGGTAAGCCATTCACACATGCAGAAATCATTAAAAAATAGCACTAATTGGCAGCTCGTGTCTTCATAGGAGGCGCTGTCAGTGCGCTACACCTAAGAACAACGCAGGGGATGCCACATTCCAGGAAACATCCCTATTATACAGGCAGATTACAGGAGCAGGGGCTGGAGGAGATGTAAGGGAGGCCGGTCTATAATCTGAGTACTATTGCCATGGCTGGAAATGAGGGATACAATGGGGACAGGTTAAAAGATTGTACATAGAGCCGATATGGGGAGGTGACATACACACTGATACAATGTATTATATATAGGAGGAGACGGTATAGGGGGTGACATACAATGTAGGTATATACAGTATATATATATATATATATATATATATATATATATATATATATATATATACACACACAGTATATATAGGGGTGACATACAATGAAGTTATATATATATGGGGGTGACATACAATGAAGTTTTATATATATATATATATATATATATATTTGGGGGTGACATACATTGAAGTTATATATATATATATATATATATATATATATATATATATATATATATATATATATATATATATATATATATATATATGGGGGTGGCATACAATGAAGTTACATATATATGGGGGTGACATACAATGAAGTTATATATATATGGGGGTGACATACAATGAAGTTATATATATATATATATATATAAATATATATATATATATATATGGGGGTGACATACAATGACGTTATATATATATATATATATATATATATATATATATATATATATATATATATATATATATATATATATATATATATATATATATATATATATATATATATATATATATATATATATATGGGGGGTGACATACAATGAAATTATATATATATATATATATATGGGGGTGACATACAATGAAGTTTTATATATATATATATGGGGGTGACATACAATGAAGTTACATATATATGGGGGTGACATACAATGAAGTTATATATATATATATATATATATATATATATATATATATATATATATATATATATATATATATATATATATATATATATATATGGGGGTGACATACAATGAAGTTATATATATATATGGGGGTGACATACAATGAAGTTATATATATATATATATATATGGGGTGACATACAATGAAGTTATATATATATATGAGGGTGACATACAATGACGTTATATATATATATATATATATATATATATATATATATATATATATATATATATATATATATATATATATATATATGGGGGGTGACATACAATGAAATTATATATATATATATATATATATATGGGGGTGACATACAATGAAGTTTTATATATATATATGGGGGTGACATACAATGAAGTTATATATATATATGGGGGTGACATACAATGAAGTTATATATATATATATATATATATATATATATATATATATGGGGTGACATACAATGAAGTTATATATATATGGGGGTGACATACAATGAAGTTATATATATATATATATATATATATATATATATATATGGGGGTGACATACAATGACGTTATATATATATATATATATATATATATATATATATATATATATATGGGGGGTGACATACAATGAAATTATATATATATATATGGGGGTGACATACAATGAAGTTTTATATATATATATATATATATATGGGGGTGACATACAATGAAGTTATAAATATATGGGGGTGATATACAACACACAGATCGAATTTGTCACCAACCTACAACAATGTACTTCCTCCACGTGCCACCGCCCCGCACAGCACGCTAGAGGGCGCCCGCCTCCTTCCCTACCCACTAGGGGCGTGTCCTGCATAAGTGACCGTGCTCGTTTCATGACTCAGCAATAGGGGCGTGCCTTTCGTCTAACACATCGCTACCCAGTGGTAGAGGCGTGCCTTGCGTTTCAAAGCCCAGTCTGGAGGCGTGCCTTGTGGGCCAAAGCTCAGTCGGGGGGCGTGCCTTGCGGGCCAAAGCTATGTATGGAGGCGTGTCTTGCGTTCCAAAGCTTGGCCTGGGGGCGTGCCATGCGTCCCTCCTTCCTCCTTATTATGGTCTGATCTATATATAGCTGTTTATAAAAAGCACTGGTGGGTTTAACCAATCATTTTTTTGTATAATTCCCCTTCAACCACTTCTGGACGGGAAGGATTTACCCCCCTTAATGACCCGGTCATTTTTTGCAATTCGACACTGTGTTAATTTAACCACTTAAACCCCGGAAGATTTTACCCCCTTCCTGACCAGGGCTTATTTTGCGATTCGGCACTGCATGACTTTAATGGACAATTGCGCGGTCGTGCGACGATGTACTTAAACGAATTTGGCGTCCTTTTTTTCAGACAAACAGAGCTTTCTTTTGGTGGTATTTGATCACCTGTGCGATTTTTTGATCATGCGCTATAAACAAAAAAACAGCGACAATTTTGCAAAAATAACAATATTTTTCACATTTTTTATATGAAATTCCCCCCCAAAAAATGTAAAAATCTAAATTTTTTAACATTTTAGGCCAATTTGTTTTCTGCTACATATGTTTGTTAAAAAAAAAACGCAAAAAGCGTACTTTGATTGGTTTGCGCAAAATTTATTGCGTTTACTAACTAAGGGAAAGATTTTTATCATTTTTATTGTTTTTTTTTTTTTAACAATTAATGGCGGCGATCTGCGATTTTTTTTGCGGGACTGCGACATTGCGGCGGACAGATCAGACCCTTGACTGACATTTTTGACACTTTTGGGGGTACCAGTGACATTACTACAGTAATCCGTGCTATACATATGCACTGTTACTGTAAAATGACACTGGCAGGGAAGGGGTTAACTTTATTGGAGCGGGAAGGGTCAAGTGTGTCCCTAGGGGCGTGTTTCTTACTGTGATTGGATGTGGCTGTGTGTGTAACAGCACAGATCAACGGTCCTACATAGCAGGACCGAGTGATCTGTGCTTTTACACAGGGGAGAGTGACAGGCGACTTTCTCTACCATCTCTACCCGACGATTGCGAGTGACCGGCGGACATCGGGTCCGCCAGTCACATGCGCCGGCTACTTCGGGTACGAGCGGGGAAGGGAGCGCGCCTCCGGCGGCGCGCGCTCGCCCCCTATTCGCTCCCAGGCTAGTGACATACCGGTACGTCACTTTGCCTGTGAGGGGCTGACCGCCGCCGTATATAGTCGGGCAGCGGACGGCAAGTTGTTAATGGAAAATTGCACGGTCGTACGACGCTGTACCCAAATATAATTGACGACCTTTTTTTCCCACAAATAGAGCTTTCTTTTGGAGGTATTTTATCACCTCTGCGATTTTTATTTTTTGTGCTTTAAACAAAAAAAACGACAATTCTGAAAAAAAATAATATATATATATATATATATATATATATATATATACCGTATTTTTTTTTTTCACTTTCTGCTACATAACATTCCCAATAATAAAAAAAAAAATGTAAAATCAAATTTTTTTCATAATTTTAGGCCAATTTGTATTCTGCTACATATTATTTGTAAAAAAAATAAAAAAAAAAACAGAATAAGCGTATTTTGATTGGTTTGTGCAAAAGTTAATCGCGTCTACAAACTACGGGAAAGATTCATGCCATTATTTTTTTTTTTTTTAACTAGTAATGGCGGCGATCTGCGATTTTTTGCGGGACTGCGACATTGCGGCGGACAGGTCGGACCCCTAACTGACATTTTTGACACTTTTGAGGATACCAATGACATTACTACAGTAATCAGTGCTAAAAATATGCACTGTAATAATGACACTGGCAGGGAAAGGGTTAACCCAGGGGCCATTAAGGGGTTAACCACTTACAGATATACTGTGGCAGGCTGGCTCGACTGCAAGAACCGACGTTTGAGTACGTCGGTTCGCAGGAGCGTGCTTTCCCCATTAGGAAGCGGGGGTGCCAAATCCAAATCACAGGACCGGCACCCGCGATCGATCCCCGCTGAGAGAGAAGGACGGTCGGATGTTGTAAACACAGCTGACCGTTCTTCTCTCTGGAATGATCACAGAGCTCCTGTGATCCTTCTATATAGAATCACAGGTCTCTGTGTTGATTCCAGAAGTCCCTCCCCTGTACAGTTAGAAAACACTCCCCTAGGCTCACATTTAACCCTTTGGTCACCCCTAGGTTAGCCCTTCCCTGCCAGTGTCATTAGTACAGGGAGGAGGACCAGAGCGACGTCATGACGTGACTTCCAGTCCAGGCTGTAAGTAAATACATTTTTTTTCCTTTAAAGCGAAAAAATAATTTTTTTGTTATCATTTGCTTTTAACCCCCTCCTTTCCAATCCTATTCTGACACTTCGCTCCTGCATGTAAAAATCTAATTCTTGTACTAGAAAATTACTAGCAAAAATTATTAGCAGAGACCCTACAGAATAAAATGATGGGTGTTGCAATTTTTGTTGTCACACGGTATTTGCGCAGCGGTTTTTTGGAAAAAAAAAACACTTTCAAGAATAAAAAAAAAAATAAAACCGCAAAGTTAGCCCAATTATTTGCATACTGTGAAAGATAATGTTACACCGAGTAAAAAGATACTTAACAATTCCCGCTTTAAAATTGTCTGCCTGTGAAATGGCGGCAAACCACGGACCTTAAAATTCTCCATAGGCGATGCATTAAATACCTTTACAGGTTACCAGTTTAGAGTGGCACAGGAGGTCTGGTGATAGAATTATCGCATCGCTTTGACGTTCGCAACAATACCTCAGATGTGCGGTGCGATCACCGTTTATATATATGTGCGGGTGTAACGTATCCATTCCATTTCCATAAGCAGAGTGGGACGGGGGCGCTTTAATTATTTTTTTATAATTTATTATTTATTTTATTTAAAAAAAATATATATACCATTTATTTATTTTATTTTTTGGTAATAACTTTATTTGTATCACAAGGGATGAACAGCATCTCTTGTGACAGCATGGGCCATGACATGTCCTGTCCTCTTTATGGAGAGACTTGGGATCCATTAGACCCCAAATCTCTCCTCTGCCCCCCCCCCCCATGCAGCCAATCAGACTGAGATCGGTCCAATCGGCTGCTTCTCTGGTCACTGATGGACAGGTAAACAAAGGGGGCGGAGCCGGGAAATGATGAATACTCGTCGCTCCCTGTTTCCAGGGTTACATAGAGAGGGGGACAACGTCAGTTCCTCTCTCTCTGTACAGGGCAGCCATCGCCGCCGGCCGCATCACTCCCGGCCTCTTCTATGGGACTGGAGAGACGGGGGAGGGGGGTGGAACCTCCTTCAGCAACCCGCAGAAGTGATCGATGATCGAGTAGCTAATTGGCCCCTCAGATCACTTCTGCTTTGTAGAGAATTTTCTGGCTGCAAACAATGATACGGAGATGATGCCTGTAGGTGCCCCCACCATCCTGGTATTACCAGTGACACCCGAGGACGTACGGGGTGTACATTTGGGGGAAGTGGTTAAAGGTAAAGAAGAGATTTGGGGTCTTTCAGACCCTACATCTCTCCAAAAAGAGGACCGGTCATCCTTATCCTTATATGGCCCATGGAGCACCCGTGGGGCGGCCCCCGTGGACCACACCAGGCCGCGCACCATAACCCCCCCTCCCCAGGACCTTAGCAGGACAGGAGACAGGAAACAGGGGACAGGACAGAGGACAGGCAGGATCTCCCCCGCTCACTCACCCTGCCTGGATATCTGCAGCAGCAGGCAGCGGCTTCGGCTTCTTCCTCCTGTTTTCTGCGTCTCATCCCTCCTCCCCAATGCCCAATTCCATGGCTTCTCCTTTTGGCCAATCTGAAAACGGGTCTCAAGTTCCGCTTCCTGATTGGCAAGGAGGAGGAGGATCCGTGTGACAATAGCGAATTTTTATTTGCTATTGTCACACAACTGGGTGGGCTCAGGGCGCAGTGTTCTGCGCCCTGAGCCCACCCTTTTTTTAGCCTATTAGAGCCTCTGGCTCTAATCACATGGCTAAAAAAAAAAAAAGAGCCACATTGAAGTCCATGCATCCGGCGCCCGCATGTAGATTAGGGGGTCGGAAGCATGGATAGGGGGGCGGCGCCCCTGCGCCCCCACGGCACCAGCCGCCACTGCTTATATTCTATTACCAGGGATGTCTACATGCCTTGTAATAGGAATAAAAGTGACAAAAATGAAAGGAACCGTGTAAAATAAAGAATAAAATAAATAAGAAAAAAAAAACACCTTTAGTGCCCCAATCCCTCAGTGCTCGCACGCAGAGGAGAACGCATATGCACCTCGCGCCCTCATATGTAAACGGTATTCGAACCCCACATGTGAGGAATTGCTGCGAACAATAAAAAAAGTGACCCGGAACACGCCATGCACTACTTTGCCATGTTTGTCGCACATAGGGTGGCCCAATGAAATCAATAGACTCTGTGCTTGTTGGGTAAAAAAAACAAAAAACACTTTAAAAAATGGGCATTTACCATCTAGGTGTATGTCAGAGGTGTGACTGGGCGGGGCCTTCCTCACTTCACAAACTATGGAATGCTTTGAAGGCAGAAATTAGCAATTAGCACATTGGAAAAATGAAAATACATAAATAAATTTCCAACAGTGAAAGGGTTAAAATGACTGAGTGCTCTCCCCTCCCCCTCTCTGAAAGTAGCAGTTGCTCGTGTCTGCAGACACTACACCCCCGCTGAGCCCCATGTGTAATATTCTGCACCCTTTTTCAGACTCCCCCCACATACAAGTTAAAAGGTAAAATAGAACTAAAGACACATTTTTCCCCAAGGGAGGGATAGAACCCCTGTCAGGTTTTCTTTGCCGTCTGTGTCCCCGTTGGGGAGATTTCCCTTCACTTCCTGTCCCATAGACAAAAACGGAAGTTAGAGAAATCCTCCCATGTGACATAATCCCAGGGTGTCACCAGAACTAGTGTCCCCATTGGAAGATTTCCCTCTAATTCTGCTTCTGGTGACAACCCAAATATTGGAATTTTCTTTCACTTTTGGTGGTAATGGTAAACATAAAACACAAAGAGGGTGAATATCCCTAAAGGGGGCGCACACAGCGATAAAAACCTAACAGGTGTTCTAATCCCTCTCCACTCCATCCAAAACTAAAAAAATTTTCCTTTATTTATATTTTAACATATGGCCAAGAAATGGGAAAAAAAAAAAAAAAAACAGATTTGGCAGTGAAAGGGTTAATAAATGAAAGGGGGAACATTGGATTTACAGTTAAAGTTTTTAAAAAAATTAAATATATAGTTTAGTCGTGAAAGGGTTAAAACCTGAAAAGGGGGGGGGGATAGTTTGGCAGTTAAAGGGTTAAAAAGTGGAAAAATAATTGTTTTTTAAGAATGCTGAAATAAATGGGAAGATTTGATCTCTGGGAGGATTTATAAGACTCCATTCACCGTCTTATCATAGGAATACAGATCTTTATTTCAGCCATGGGACTGTAAGGGTTAAATGTCAGTGAAAATAACGGTCACTTCCAGAAAAACATGTTATTACAGGAGCCGTATCCCTATTAGATCCGTATACTGAGCCTACAGCCTGAATTCACACAGCTCGCAAACAAGGACGAGGCTCCTTTAAGAAAAATCGTCAGTTATTTTTTTTTGCTGAGTCATCGTGAGATTTTAAAAAAAGTCACATGACCAGTGGGAGGAGCCATAGCCTATATAAGGAGCCGCAGGAGCGGGAAATCACTGAGACAAGTGTTGACGCTGACCAGTGAAGACCTGTCTTTATCTCTGCTGAGATATTTCTTGCGATTTCATTGGATTTGATTTCATTTGATTTCAATTTCATTGCGATTTCATCGTTGTACGTTTAAAGCGCGTTTCATTATTCTTAATAATGAACCAATTTAAATGTAAACAGCTTTTTTCTCTGAAAAACACCAAAGAGAAAACCCCCATAGGAAGAGCAGCTATGGAAGAAGGTATCAGTGACCATCCTGCAGATACCCCAACCGAGAAGCCCCCCAAAATGAAGAGGGCTCGGGCTTTTGTGCGAGGCTGCGCCAGAGCCGTTCTCAGATGTATTGGTCTCGGCCGTAAAGCCAATGGACCTCCCCGAAATACCGACACTGGGATTGGTAAGTGTTGTGGATATTAATAGATACAAAATAACCGACACCCTTTCATTGGATCCTTCCACCCCATTGATGACAGGTCACCCCTCCCCCCATATGTACACATGTATAGGGATTGTGAGGGATATAGGGATCGATAGATAGGATTATAGGGATCAAGAGAAACAAACTGTAAATCTTGGAGCTGTATACAGGGGGCTAAGTCTCCCCTCCCCCCCAACTCTCTCTCCTCACCTGTTAGCTGCCATCCGATTTTTTCTTTCTTTTTAAACTGCCAGTGTGAAGGAGAGCGGCATGGTACCCGGGATCTGCTAATCTCAGTGCAATGCTTTACAGGATCCTAAAACAAAAAAGTAAATGTACGATTTCTTACCTGCTAAAAAATTGCCATTTATTATTCTTAGCTAAAAGGTGAAATAATCCTTTATGGTCGGCTCAGATGAAGTGTTAGCTCTCAATTTATTTTCAATGTACACAAAATCAGACACAATGGAAGAGTTTTATTTTATTTTTTAAATAATTGTGCTGAGGTTTATACAGTATCTCACAAAAGTAAGTACACCCTCACATTTGTGTAAATATTTTATTCTATCTTTTCATGTGACAACACTGAAGAAATGACACTTTGCTACAATGTAAAGTAGTGAATGTACAGCTTGTATAACAGTGTAAATTTGCTTTCCCTTCAAAATAACTCAACACACAGCCATTAATGTCTAAACAACTGGCAATAAAAGTCAGTACACCCCTAACTGAATATGTCCAAATTGGGCCCAATTCGCCATTTTCCCTCCCCCGGTGTCATGTGACTCGTTAGTGATACAAGGTCTCAGGTGAGAATGGGGAGCAGGTGTGTTAAATTTGGTGTTATCGCTCTCACTCTCTCATACTGGTCACTGGAAGTTCAACATGGCACCTCATGGCAAAAAACTCTCTAAGGATCTGAAAAAAAGAATTGTTGCTCTACATAAAGATGGCCTAGGCCAGGGGTAATGAATTAACATTCAAGGAGGTCCGGCCGCTAAAATTTGCTTTGGGCCGAGGTCCGAATCTCAAGTCTGTGCTATGACTCAGAGAGACGGGCAAAACAAAACGTGTCCATCAGCAATGCTCTTAACATAAAATATGCCCATTCGAGTGCCCTTTAACATAAATTGTGCCCATCAGCATGACCCTTAACATAACATTTTTTTGTTTGTTTAGCAAAAAAATAAAACCCCAGTAGGAATTAAATACCACCACAAGAAAGCTCTATTTTTATGAAAAGAAATGATAAAAATATCATATGGGTACAGTGTAGCAAGACCGCGCAATTGTCATCCAAAAAGTGACAGAGTTGAAAGCTGAAAATTGGCCTGGGCAGGAAGGGGGTTTAGGTGCCCAGTAAGTAAGGGGTTAATGAAAGCTGCATAACATGAAATTAGCATTAAAGCTTATAGGAGATCTACTTTAACCACTTGCCACCTGCAATACGTATATATTCAATCGAATCTGCAAGTGGTTTCCCGGGATTATAGCTGAAAATATCCCCCATAACCCCAGTACCCAGCTTTCTCATGAAACCGCTCCAAGCGGCTCATGAAACACTCGTCGGTGTTTCCCGGGCTTACCGTTTCCGCCAGTTCACCTGAGAAAGGATCTGGCGTTGCGGCCAGCTGCTCCCATAAACCATCAAAGAGTTAGTACTCTTTCATCCACTCTATGACCTTGGAGGACCAGAGCGACGTCATGACGTGACCTCCAGTCCAGGCTGGAAGTAAACATTATTATTTTTTTGAAAGCATTTGCTTTTAACCCCCTCCTTCCCAAACCTATTCTGACACTTCGCTCCTACATGTAAAAATCTATTTTTTTTTTTGCTAGAAAATTACTTAGAACCCCAAAAAATTATATATATTTTTTTTCAGCAGAGACTCTATAGAATAAAATGGTGTGTGTTGCGATTTTTTTATGTCACACGGTATTTGCTCAGCGTTTTTTTTAAACACAATTTTTTTAGGAAAAAAACACTTTCAAGTATAAAAAAACAATAAACCAGTAAACTTAGCCCAATCTTTTTGTATACTGTGAAAGATAATGTTACGCAGAGTAAAAAGATACCTAATATGTCAGGCTTTAAAATTGTGTCTGCCCGTGGAATGGCAGCAAACTACATTGCTTTAAACTCTCCATAGGCGACGCTTTAAATGCCTTTACTGGTTACCAGTTTAGAGTTGCACAGGAGGTCTGGTGATAGAATTATCGCATCGCTTTGACGTTCAACAATACCCCACATGTGCGGTGCGATCAACGTTTACATATGTGGGCGGGAGTAACGTATCCATTCCCATTTGCACGTAAGCACAGTGGGACGGGGCGCTTTATTTATTTTTTTATTATTTATTTTACAAAAAAAAACAATTTTTTACCCTTTTCTTTATTTTATATTTTGGTAATAACTTTATTGTATCCCAAGGGATGAACAGCATCTCTTGTGACAGCATGGGCTGTGACAAGTCCTCTTTATGGAGAGATTTGGGGTCTATTAGACCCCAAATCTCTCCTCTGGTCCCCCATGCAGCAGATCAGACTGAGATCGGTCCGATCGGCTGCTTTTCTGGTCACTGATGGACAGGTGAACAAAGGGGTCGAAGCCGGGAAATGATGAATACTCGTCGCTCTTGGTTTGCAGGGTTAAAGAGAGAGGAGAACGATGGCAGTTCCTCTCTCTCTGTACAGGGCAACCATCGCCCCCGGCCGCACCGTTCCCGGCCTCCACGATGGGACTGGAGTGGTGGGGGCGGGGGCAGGGGAGGGACCGCCTTCCGGAACCCGCAGAAGTGATCCAGTGGCTAATTGGCCCCTCAGATGACTTCTGCTTTGTACAGAATTCGCTGGCTGCAAACAATGATACGGAGATGATGCCTGTAGGTGCCCCCACCATCCCAGTATTACCACTGACACCCAAGGACGTACGGGGCGTACATTTGGGGGAAGTGGTAAAGGTAAAGAAGAGATTTGGGGTCTTTTTGACCCTACATCCCTTCAAAAAGAGGACCGGTCATCCTTATCCTTCTATTCTTTTACAAGGGACGTCTACATTCCTTGTAATAGGAATAAAAGTGACAGAAATGAAAGGGACCGTGTAAAATAAAGAATAAAATAAATAGGAAAAAAAAAAAACGTTTAATGCCCCGATCCCTCAGTGCTCGCATGCAGAAGAGAACGCATATTCAAGTCGCGCACATATATGTAAACGGTATTCGAACCCCACATGTGAGGAATCGCTGCGAACAATAAAAAACGTGACCCGGAACACGCCATGCGCTACATTGCCATGTTTGTCGCACATAGGGCGGCCCAATGAAACGAATAGACTGCTCTATGCTTGTTGGGTAAAAAAAAGAAAACGCTTGAAAAAATGGGCGTTTCCCATCCAGATGTATGTCAGAGGTGTGAATGGGCGGGGCCTTCATCACTTCACAAACTATGGAATGCTTTGAGGGTAGAAATGAGCAATTAGCACATTGGAAAAAAAAATGGAAAATGGAAAAATGTACATAAAAATGTCCAGCAGTGAAAGGGTTAAAATGACCCTCAAAATAACTATTTGAGCTCTCTCCCCTCCCCCTCTCTGAAAGTAGCAGTTGCTCGTGTCTGAAAAATCCCCCAAAGTGACATAATCCCAGGGTGTCACCAGAACTAGTGTCCCCATTGGAAGATTTCCCCTCTAATTCTGCTTCTGGTGACAACCCAAATATTGGAATTTTCTTTCACTTTTGGTGGTAATGGTAAACATGAAACACAAAGAGGGTGAATATCCCTAAAGGGGGCGCACACAGCGATAAAAACCTAACAGGTGTTCTAATCCCTCTCCACTCCATCCAAAACTAAAAATAAAAATGTTTTCCTTTATTTATATTTTAACATATGGGCAAGAAATGAGAAAGGAAAAAAAAAAAAAAAAAAAGGTTTGGCAGTGAAAGGGTTAAAGTGTGTGTGGAGGGGGTTATTTGGTTTGGCAGTGAAAGGGTTAATAAATGAAAAGGGGGGGCGGGGACATTGGTTTTAATGTTAAATTGTTAAAAACAATGAAATATATAATTTGGTAGTGAAAGGGTTAAAAGCTGAAAGGGAAAAAAAAATGGTTTGGCAGGTAAAGGGTTAAAAAGTGGAAAAATAATTGTTTTGTAAGAATGATGAAATAAATGGGAAGATTTGATCTCTGGGAGGATTTATAAGACTCGATTCAACGTCTTATCATAGGAATACAGATCTTTATTTCAGCCATGGGACTGTAAGGGTTAAATGTCAGTGAAAATAACGGTCACTTCCAGAAAAACATGTTATTACAGGAGCCGTATCCCTATTAGATCCGTATACTGAGCCTACAGCCTGAATTCACACAGCTCACAAACAAGGACGAGGCTCCTTTAAGAAAAATCGTCAGTTATTTTTTTTTTGCTGAGTCATCGTGAGATTAAAAAAAGTCACATGACCAGTGGGAGGAGCCATAGCCTATATAAGGAGCCGCAGGAGCGGGAAATCACTGAGACAAGTGTTGACGCTGACCAGTGAAGACCTGTCTTTATCTCTGCTGAGATATTTCTTGCGATTTCATTGGATTTGATTTCATTTGAATTCAATTTCATTGCGATTTCATTGTTGTACGTTTAAAGCGTGTTTCATTATTCTTAATAATGAACCAATTTAAATGTAAACAGCTTTTTTCTCTGAAAAACACCAAAGAGAAACCCCCCATAGGAAGAGCAGCTATGGACGAAGGTATCAGTGACCATCCTGCAGATACCCCAACCAAGAAGCCCCCCAAAATGAAGAGGGCTCGGGCTTTTGTGCGCGGCTGCGCCAGAGCCGTTCTCAGATGTATTGGTCTTGGCCGTAAAGCCAATGGACCTCCCCGAAATACAGACACCGGGATTGGTAAGTGTTGTGGATATTAATAGATACAAAATAACTGACACCCTTTCATTGGATCCTTCCACCCCATTGATGACAGGTCACCCTTCCCCCCATATGTACACATGTATAGGGACTGTGAGGGATATAGGGATCGATAGATAGGATTATAGGGATCAAGAGAAACAAACTGTAAATCTTGGAGCTGTATACAGGGGGCTAAGTCTCCCCTCCCCCCAACTCTCTCTCCTCACCTGTTAGCTGCCAACCGATTTTTTTTTTTTTTTAACTGCCAGTGTGAAGGAGAGCGGCATGGTACCCGGGATCTGCTAATCTCAGTGCAATGCTTTACAGGATCCTAAAACAAAAAAAAGTAAATGTACGATTTCTTACCTGCTAAAAAATTGCCATTTATTATTCTTAGCTAAAAGGTAATATAATCCTTTATGGTCGGCTCAGATGAAGTGTTAGCTCTCCATTTTTTTTCAATGTACACAAAATCAGACACAATGGAAGAGTTTTATTTTATTTTTTAAATAATTGTGCTGAGGTTTATACAGTATCTCACAAAAGTAAGTACACCCCTCAAATTTTTGTAGATATTTTATTCTATCTTTTCATGTGACAACACTGAAGAAATGACACTTTGCTACAATGTAAAGTAGTGAGTGTACAGCTTGTATAACAGTGTAAATTTGCTGTCCCCTCAAAATAACTCAACACACATTAATGTCTAAACCACTGGCAACAAAAGTCAGTACACCCCTAAGTGAAAATGTCCAAATTGGGCCCAATTAGCCATTTTCCCTCCCCGGTATCATGTGACTCGTTAGTGATACTCAGGTGTGAATGGGGAGCAGGTGTGTTAAATTTGGTGTTATCGCTCTCACTCACTCATACTGGTCACTGGAAGTTCAACATGGCACCTCATGGCAAAGAACTCTCTGAGGATCTGAAAAAAAGAATTGTTTCTCTACATAAAGATGGCCTAGGCCAGGGGTAATGAATTAACATTCAAGGAGGTCCGGCCTCTAAAATTTTCTTTGGGCCAAGATCCGAATCTCAAGTCTGTGCTAAAACAAAACGTGTCCATCAGCGTGACCCTTAACATAAAATGTGCCCATCACCATGACTCTTAGCATTAATTATGCCCATCAGTGTAACCGTTAGCATAAAATTTGCCCATCAGCGTGACCCTTAACATAAAATAGGGGCACGCTGATGGGCACATTTTATGTTAGGGGGCACTCTGTTGGGCAAAACAAAACGTGTCCATCAGCGTTGCTCTTAACATAAAATGTGCCCATCAGCATGTCCCTTATCATAAAATATGCCCATCAGTCTGCACTTGATAAAATAAGCAACCCCCTTAAAAATGTGACTCACATACCTTTGGGGGCAGAAAATGCGAGAGCCAGGAGCCGCAAACAGCAGGGGGGCAGGCGTGCACTTGACATCTAGCCCCAACTCACGGCCTGACTGGGAGTGAGTCGGGAGCGGTAGAAAGAAGGAGTGGGGTGGGGCGCATACACGGGACGTCACTGGTTGCTTGGACACGTGAGGTCCCAGCAAACCAAGGACTGCTTATAGTGGCGGCCTGACAGTCCAGGTGGAAGCATCGTTCAGTCCGTTCTTTGACCGCGGGCTACCATTTACTGACGGCTGGCCTAGGCTATAAGAAGATTGGCCAAGACCCTGAAACTGAGCTGCAGCACAGTGGCCAAGACCATACAGTAGCTTAGCAGGTTCCACTCAGAACAGGCCTCGCTTTGGTCGACCAAAGAAGTTGAATGCACATGCTCAGTTTAATATCCAGAGGTTGTCTTTGGGAAATAGATGTATACGTGCGGCCAGCATTCCTACAAAAGTTGAAGAGGTGGGGGGTCAGGCTGTCAGTGCTCAGACCATACACCACACACTGCATGAAATTGGTCTGCGTGGCTGTCGTCCCAGAAGGAAGCCTCTTCTAAAGATGATGCAGAAGAAAGCCCGCAAACAGTTTGCTGAGGACAATCAGACTAAGGACATGGATTACTGGAACCATGTCCTGTGGCCTGATGAGATGAGACCAAGATAAACTTATTTGGTTCAGATAGTGTCAAGAGTGTGTGGCGCCGGCGGCAACAAGGTGAGGAGTACAAAGACAAGTGTGTCTTGCCTACAGTCAAGCATGGTGGTGATGGTGGGAGTGTCATGGTCTGGGGCTGCATGAGTGCTGCCGACACTGGGGAGCTACAGTTCATTGAGGGAACCATGAATGCCAACATGTACTGTGACATACTGAAGCAGAGTATGATCCCCTCCATTCAGAGACTGGGCCACAGGGCAATATTCCAACATAACGACCCCAAACACACCTCCAAGACGACCACTGCCTTGCTAAAGAAGCTGAGGGTAATTCGTTGATCTCTGTTTTTACACTAGTAGCCATGTCCCATCACAGTTAGAAACACGCCCCTAGGACACACCTAACCCCTCCCTCTCCAATACAGTTAACCTAACCCCTTCCCTGCCAGTGTCATTTTTACAGTAACAGTGCATATATATAGCACTGATTACTGCAGTAATGTCACTGGTACCCCCAAAAGTGTCAAAAATGTCAGTCAAGGGTCCGATCTGTCTGCCGCAATGTCGCAGTCCCGCAAAAAAAAAAAAAATCACAGATCGCCGCCATTACTCGTTAAAAAAAAAAAACACCAAAAATGACAGAAATCTTTCCCTTAGTTAGTAAACACAATAACTTTTGCGCAAACCAATCAAAATACGCTTATTGTGATTTTTTTTACCAAACATAGGTAGCAGAAAACAAATTGACCAAAAATTTTTTAAAAATTTGATTTTTACATTTTTTTGGGTGGGAATTTCATATAAAAAAATTTGAAAAATATTGTTATTTTTTTCAAAATTTATGCTCTTTTTTTGTTTATAGTGCAAAAAGTAAAAATCGCACAGGTGATCATATACCACCAAAAGAAAGCTCTGTTTGTAAGAAAAAAAGGACGTACATTTAGTTTGGGTACGGCGTCGCACGACCGCGCAATTGTCAGTTAAATTTGCACAGCGCCGAATCGCAAAAAGTCGATCAGACATAAGACAGCAAAATCCTCCGGTGGTAAAGTGGTTAACATAATTTGGCCACACCCACTGTTCACCACGGCCTGCTACGTGAACCGCATTATTCTTCTACTTGGTGTGCCCAAAGGTACCCCAGGTCTCTTACAATCCTAGCACCACCCCTGGCACAATGAACGCCATGCTTACTCTTCACTGTGCCACACTAAGTACACCACTTTTATTATTTTTTTAACAGAAAAAAAGAAAAAAAACACTTTTTTTATTTTTAATTAAGCAGCCGAGCTCAACTTATGATTTTGCACACAGGCCCACCGATTTCATAAAACGCCCCTCATATGACAGAATCAGTCCTGTGATTGGCTGGTCCCTCCTGCCCTCCCCCTACTGGGGTAAAGATTCTGTCAAAGGGGGGTTAAGCATAACTAATATATAGCAATTGAAGGAACAGCATGAATATCTATAAAACAATGATAAGAATATAGGAAACCATACATTACTATTCCGAATACATTAGTCACTTGTTTTCTCTCCCGGCCAATGCAAACCTATCAGCTGGTGCCAGGCTGGTGTATGACCCCCATAGCGAGTAACCCCTCTCCTGTCTGATCTCAGGGCTGAGAAATCACAAGCTTTCTGGGCAAAAATGACACTTAAAGCATCTGCTTAGCTGGTCTGATGATTCACAAGCCCCTACCACAATGCAAAGCCAAGCAAGTGACACCAATACCTCCTGTTGCAACTTCTTTTGTGACGCACCCACTCATTTAAACATGAAAGCGCATCATCACACCACTAAAAATGCTTGTTACCAGCTTCCTCAGTCATTGAAATTTAGTGGATTGGCATAACTGCCAGGCAACCAGAATTTTTATACGAAGGCCAACAGTAGTGATCCCTGTGTCCCTGTCATGTTGTGTTTATTTATAGGTTCCTTGCACTGAATTTTTCTC
This sequence comes from Pelophylax lessonae, assembly GCF_965119305.1. Classification (NCBI taxonomy): domain Eukaryota; kingdom Metazoa; phylum Chordata; class Amphibia; order Anura; family Ranidae; genus Pelophylax; species Pelophylax lessonae. Next base: position 74,134,032 of record NC_138771.1, on the reverse strand, counting down.
TGTATAATCTGATGTTTTATGAAGAAAATATATATGAAATGTAGATGAAGGTGCTAAATCTAATTCTTCTTTTCTATTGCAGATGAAGGCAGAATTTTATTGCAGACGGATCCCACGCAGCAGGCCTTCCCCAGTGAGCAACAACGTGACATCCACATTGAGGGCCAACCAAAATGTGATGTACACATTAAGACTCCAGAAGAATGTGACGTTCCTGTTGAGACTTCAGCAGAATGTGGCATTCCCACTGAGACTCAGGCAGAATGTGACATTCCTTTTGTGACATCACCAGAATGTGACGTTCCCCATGAGACTGCAGAAGAAAGAGACGTTCATGTTGAAACTTCATCACAATATGAAGTTCACATTGAGACTGCTCTAGAATGTGACATTCACAATGGTACTCCTCCAGAATGTGATGTTCACAATGAGACTAATCAAGAATGTGACTTTCACATTAAGACCTCTCCAGAAATTCATCATCACAGTGAGTCTCCTCCAGAATGTGATGTTCCTGCTGAGACTCAGGAAGAATGTGATAGTCCTACTGAGACTCAGGCTGAATGTGACATTCCTTTTGTGACATCACCAGAATGTGACGTTCCCCATGAGACTGCAGAAGAAAGAGACGTTCATGTTGAAACTTCATCACAATATGACGTTGACATTGAGAGTGCTCCAGAATGTGAAGTTCACAATGGTACTCCTCCAGAATGTGATGTTCACAATGAGACGTCTCCCGAATTTCATCATCACAATGAGTCTCCTCCAGAATGTGATGCTCCCGCTGAGACTCCAACAGAATGTGATGTTCCCTCATATACTTCGGAAGAATGTGATGTTCTCGCTGACACTCCGGAAGAATGTGATGTTCACATTGAAATTCCAAAACAATGTGACATTTACACTGAGACACCTCCAGAATGTGAGGTTCACACTGAGACTTCTCCTGAATATGAGGTTCACGAAAAGAATCCACCAGAATGTCACATTCACATTGAGATTTTACCAGAATGTGACATTCCCTTTGAAACACCACCAGAATGTGATGTTCATGTTAAGACTGTAGCACAATGTGATGTTCATGTTGAGACTACAGCACAATGTGACGTTCATGTTGAGAATGCACCAAAATACCAGGGGAGCCATGGGATCACCTCCTCCAGTGAAGATGGGAGCAAGCTTACAAAAATAGAGAGGCAGATACTGGTGGTAGGGGATTCAGTTATTAAAGGGACAGAGAGAGCAATCTGTCAGAAAGACTGTGATCAACGAACAGTATGTTTTTTCCCGAATGCACGGGTTCGGGACATTGCAGAACAGATGGACAAATTGTTGGATGAGGCTGGGGAGGACCCAGCTGTCATGGTACATATTGGCACCAACGACAACATCAGAAGAAGATGGAGCATTCTACAAAATGATTTCAGGGCCTTAGGGGCTATATTGAAGAAAAGGACCTCCAAGGTAGTATTTTCAGGAATACTGCCTGTACCTCGAGCCACAACAAGGAGACAGCAGGAGGTTATGGGGCTTAACAGGTGGCTAAAGAACTGGTGCAAGAAGGAGGGTTTTGGCTTCATGGAGAACTGGACTGACTTTTCAATTAATTACCTGCTCTACAGCAGGGACGGATTTCACTTAAACGAGCAGGGTGCAACTCTGTTAGGAAAGAAAATGGCCAAAAAGTTGGAAAAAATGTTGAATTCGCCAAAATGTGTTGTTCACGTTGAGAATTCTCCACAATGTAACATTCCCGCCGAGACACTGGCAGAATGTGACGTTCCGGCTAAGACTACAGCAGATTGTGACGTTTCCGCTGACACTCCAGCAGATTGTGACGTTCCCACTAGGTCTTCGACAGTATGTGAGGATCCCGTTGAGACCCTAGCAGAATGCGATATTCCCAATGAGACTCCAGCTGAATGCAACATTCCCAATGAGACTCCAGCAAAATGCGACATTCCCAATGAGACTCCAGCAAAATGCGACATTCCCAATGAGACTCCAGCAAAATGCGACATTCCCAATGAGACTCCGGCAGAATGCGACATTCCCAATGAGACTCCGGCAGAATGTGACATTCCCATCGAAACTCTACCACAATGTGATGTTCACATTGCGACTTCACCTGCATGCGACATTCACATTGCGACTCCACCAGAATGTGATGTTCATGTTGAGACTCCACTAAAATGCCAGGGGAACATCTTCTTCAGTGAAATCGGAGCCACGGTTACAAGAAAGGATCGGCAGATGCGGGACGAAATCATTAGAAGGATAGAGAGGGCAAACCGTCACAAAGATCGTTATCACCGTGTCACAAAGATCGTTTTCGCCGAACAGTATGATTTTTAACAGGCGCTCATGTTCAGGACATTGTGGATTGCATGGACAGATTGTTGGATGGGGCTGGGGAGGACCCAGCTGTCATGGTACATATTGGTACTAACGACAAAGTTAGAGGAAGATGGACCGCCCTACAAAATGATTTCAGAGACTTAGGGACTATACTGAAGAAAAGGACCTCCAAGGCAGTATTTTCAGAAATTCTGCCCATACCTGGAGCCACACCAGAGAGACAGCAAGAGCTTGGTGCACTTAACAAGTGGCTGAGGAACTGGTGCAGGGAGGAAGGATTTGGGTTTCTGGAAAACTGGGCTGACTTTTCATACCGTTACTGGCTCTATACCAGAGATGGGCTGCACTTAAATGAGCAGGGTGCTGCTCTATTGGGAGAGAAGATGACCAAAAAGCTGGAAGAAATTCAAGTTGAGGCTCCACCAAAATACCAGAGGAACCTTGGGAACAACTCCTCCAGTGAAGATGGGGGCAAGGATACAGGAAAGAATAGGCAGATACTTGTGGTAGGGGATTCTATTATTAGAGGAACAGAGAGGGCAATCTGTCACAAAGATCGTTCTCGCCGAACAGTATGTTGTTTACCGGGCTCTCGAGTTTGGGACATTGTAGACAGCATGGACAGATTGTTGGATGGCGCTGGGGAGGACCCAGCTGTCATGGTACATATTGGTACTAACGACAAAGTTAGAGAAAGGTGGAACGCCGTAAAAAGTGATTTCAGGGACTATCTATCTATCTATCTATATCTCTCTATATACTGTATATCTATCTATCTATCTATCTATCTATCTATCTATCTATCTATCTATCTATCTATCTATCTATCTATCTATCTATCTATCTATCTATCTATCTATCTATCTATCTATCTATCTATCTATCTCTCTATCTATCTCTCTATCTATCTATCTCTCTATCTCTCTATCTATCTCTCTATCTCTCTATCTATCTATCTATCTATCTATCTATCTATCTATCTCTATCTATCTATCTATCTATACAGTGACAGTATATGGTAATAGATAGGTTCTTTCAGAGATTTGCTTGTAGTAGGAAAGTGGCTCTGTGTCTGTCTGCCTGAGCCCAGGAGAAAGCATGCGGCTGCAGTATAGAGCAAAGTAACTGTGATAGGTTGTTTCCAGCATGTCAGTGTGCTGGGAGCCATCTGATTGGTTACAGGGAGGAGATAAGCTCTCTCACTCTAGGATCATATTACCAGACCAGTCTCTATTGAATGAGTGAACGAGTCATCCAGTTCACTGAAAAGAATCAATTCTAAAGGCAGACTTGGAGAGCAGAAATTTTATTTTATTTTAAAAATAACCACAATAACAATACCGTGTGTATGCGATACCGCGAAATATCGCATTACCGAAAACCGGCATATCTCTACACCCACCACAGTGCTCCAGCAAGCCAGCCACCCACAACAGGGCGACACCAAGCCAGCCACCCACAACAGTGTTCCAGCAAGCCACCCACAACAGGGTGACACCAAGCCAGCCACCCACCCACCACAGTGTCCCAGCAATCAAGCCACCCACAACAGGATGACAACAAATCAGCCACCCACCACAGTGTTCCAGCAAGCAAGCCAGCAACCTACCACAGTGTTCTAGCAAGCAAGCCACCGACAACAGGGTGAGAACAAGCCAGCCACCCACCACAGTGTTCCAGCAAGCCAGCCACCTACAACAGGGTGACACCAAGCCAGCCACCCACCACAGTGTTCCAGCAAGCAAACCACCCACAACAGGGTGACAACAAGCCACCCACCCACCGCAGTGTTCCAGCAAGCCAGCCATCCACAACAGGGTGACACCAAGCCAGCCACCCACCACAGTGTTCCAGCAAGCCAGCCACCTACCACAGTGTTCCAGCAAGCAAGCCACCCACAACAGGGTGACACCAGGCCAGCCACCCACCACAGTGTTCCAGCAAGCAAGCCACGCACAACAGGGTGACACCAAGCCAGCCACCCACCACAGTGTTCCAGCAAGCCAGCCACCCACAACAGGGTGACACCAAGCCAGCCACCCATCGCAGTGTTCTAGCAAGCAAGCCACCCACAACAGGGTGACACCAAGCCAGCCACCCACCACAATGTTTCAGTAAGCAAGCCACCCACCACAGTGTTCCAGCAAGCCAGCAACCCACCACAGTGTTCGAGAAAGCCAGCCAGCCACCCACCACAGTGTTCCAGCAAGCCAGCCAGCCACCCACCACAGTGGTCCAGCAAGCCAGCCACCCATAACAGGGTGACACCAAGCCAGCCAACCACCACAGTGTTCCAGCAAGCCAGCCAGCCACCCACCACAGTGTTCCAGCAAGCAAGCCACCCGCAACAGGGTGACTCTAAGCCAGCCACCCAACCAACCAACCACCCACCCACCAGTGTTCCAGCAAGCAAGCCACCCACAACAGGGTGACACCAAGCCAGCCACCCACCACAGTGTTCCAGCAAGCAAGCCACCCACAACAGGGTGACCCCAAGCCAGCCAACCACCACAGTGTTCCAGCAAGCAAGCCACCCACAACAGGGTGACACCAAGCCAGCCACCCACCACAGTGTTCCAATGAGCAAGCCACCCACAACAGGGTGACCCCAAGCCAGCCACCCACCACAGTGCTCCAGCAAGCAAGCCACCCACAACAGGGTGACAACAAGCCAGCCACCCACCACAGTGTTCCAGCAAGCCAGCCATCCACAACAGGGTGACACCAAGCCAGCCACCCACCACAGTGTTCCAGCAAGTCAGAAACCCACAAAAGGGTGACACCAAGCCAGTCACCCACCACATTGTTCCAGCAAGCCAGCCAGCCACCCACCACAGTGTTGCAGCAAGCCAGCCACCCACGACAGAGTTCCAGCAAGCCAACAACCCACAACAGGGTGACACCAGGCAAGCCACCCACCAAAGTGTTCCAGCAAGCCAGCCAGCTACAACAGGGTGCCAGCAAGTCACCCACACTGCCAGGCATCAGCCACCCACCCACAACAGTGTGACAGCAGCCAGCCACCCACAACAGGGTGACACCAGGCAAGCCACCCACCAAAGTGTTCCAGCAAGCCAGCCAGCCACAACTGGGTGCCAGCAAGTCACCCACACTGCCAGGCATCAGCCACCGACCCACAACAGTGTGACAGCAGCCAGCCACCCCAAAACAGGGTGCCAGCAAGCCACCCACACTGCCAGGTGTCAGCCACCGACCCACAACAGTGTGCCAACAAACCACCCACACTGCTAGGCGTCAGCCACCGACTGACAACAGGTTGCCAGCAAGCCACCCCCACTGCTAGGCATCAGCCACCGACCCACAACAGGCTACCAGCAAGCCACCCAAACTGCCAGGCGTCAGCCACTGACCCACAACAGGGTGACAGCAGCCAGCCACCCCACAACAGGGTGCCAGCAAGCCACCCACACTGCCAGGCGTCAATAACAGATATGTTTATGAAAAAAAAACAGGTGTCACTGTCTAGATTTAGATGGAAGATCCCAACTGCTGGACAGAGTAATCACAGAGATAATTGTCACTGATAACCAGCCATTTACAATGGTGTCCGACTCAGGATTTAAGTGGCTGATGTCCATACTTGAGCCAAGCTAAACACTGAAGAGTGAGAAGTATTATCGAACCAAAATGCTGCGAAAGATTCACCAAAAGGTCGTCGAGAAAGTAAAAGGCTATGCTGCAACCAGAGAATGCTGGCAACTCACTCTCATTCACGACTGACTGCTGGTCAGGACAAAAAGTCAGGCGAGTCATTAACGATTCTTTCATGCCACTTCATTGACAGTGGATGGACATAAAGCCAATTGGTGTTGGATACAAAAGTGATGCACGGATCCCACACTGAGTACAGTAGAGAAATGTTTCTAGGCATGCTTGAAGACTGGGGAATCAACAAAGACTGAGTGATGCTTGTGTTTCTTCAAGACAATGGAGCAAACATGCAGAAATGAATGAGGCTTGCTGATATGTCAGACTTCAGTGTCATGGCACACAACACCCTCCAACTTTTAAATGATGGTCTGTCAAGCCAAAGAGCTTTGGTTGATATATGTTTTGAGAAGCATGAAGAGATTAAAAATGTTGTGCTTGCAAGTCTTTTGAATCCTTGATACAAAAACCATGCTTTCTCTTCTGATGATGTATTGGCTAAGGCAAAACAATGGCTGACAGAAGATATTCAACAGGAGGTGCAGGAGGTTACTGCCGAGAAGACAAGTCCAGAACAGCATTTTTATAATGTGAAAGAGCAGCATGCTGCAAAAACAGAAAAATGTCCAAAAAGGTCGCTATTTTTCAGGCATGTGTTGGACCAGCTATGAGGGGAGGGGAGGTTGGAGGCCGGTACTTTTTCTTTTTATGTGTGTGTTGGACTGGCTATAAAGGGAGATTGGAGGCCGGTACTTCTTTTTTACAGGTGTGTGTTTGACCGGCTATGAGGGGAGGTTGGAGGCCGGTATTTTTTTAGGCGTGTGTTGGACTGGCTATAGGGGAGGTTGGAGGCCAGTACTTTTTTCCCCCAGGTGTGTGTTGGATCGGCTATGAGGGGAGGTTGGAGGCCGTTATTTTTTCAGGTGTGTTTGACCGGCTAGAAGGGAAGGTTGGAGGCTAGTATATTTTCAGGGATGTGTTGGACCGGCTATGAGGAGAGGTTGGAGGCCGTTATTTTTCAGGCGTATGTTGGACCGGCTATGAGGGGAGGTTGGAGGTCAGTGTTTTTTTTTTTAGGCGTTTGTTGCACTGGCTATGAGGGGAGGTTGGAGGACGGTATTTTTCCAGGTGTGTGTTGGACCAGCTATAAGGGGAGGTTGGAGGCTGGTATTTTTCTCAGACAGGTTTAGAACAGCCTGTAATGGAAGGTAGTTTCACATATGATTGCAAATATATGTAACCAAAACCTCTGTTTTGAATGAAATTATTGAACTAGTTTAGACTCTGAATGTTTTTTTTACTTTATATATCACAATTTGGAAATGACAGTAGAGTAGAGTTAGGGACTGCACTTTGCAGAGGGGCCTTGACGTGGCAGTGCAGCTTCAGATATATTTGCAAATGTATCCAACATAAATCCAATACAAATTGCTGAAACATTGTAGATTTTTTCTTATTTTGCTGATTGGCTGCCCATGCGCACCTTACTTTAACCAGTTCCTGACCACCCGCCGCCTTTTTACTGCGGCAGGGTGGCTCTGGCAGGAAAAGCGAGGGTCTATGGGGCCTATGGGGCGCCCTCCCGCATGCCCTCAGTCCCCGCGATGGTCTGATTCGGTATAGAACTGATAAGTCATCAGGTCCAGGCCAATGATGATTTTTGACCTGGACCTGGTGATCGGTTCTGACCAATGACAAACCGACCTGTGTAATGTAAACACAGGCACAGGAAAAGGTCCTCCCTTCCCTCCTGGAGTCTTTTTTGGATTCCAATGTGAGAGAAGAGAGGATTAAACTGAGTACACCAACAGCACATATACACACACCTAGCTAGGCACATTTAACGCCCCGATCACCCCCCAGTTAACCCCTACGCCCCCTGTCACATTGAACACTATATACAGTATATAGTGGTTTTGCTGATTTCTGTAATAGTGTGCCTTGTGACTTCATTTAGCGTTAGCAACAGTTAGTTTCTGTCCCAAATAGGTTTAGGGTACCCACCATCCCCCCAATAAAGATTTAACCCCCTGATCACCCCCAGTTAACCCCTTCATTGCCCTGTCACAGTGTCACTTTTATAGTGTACAGTTTTTTTTCTGATCACTATTATTAGTGTCACAGGTGACATTAGTTAGCATTAACACTAGTTAGCGTCAGTCTAGGACAGCGCAGATCCCCGCCGCATAGTTAGAAATATAATTTAACCCTTTGATTACCAGTAACACACACATACACACACACTAAACACCTCCATTACTAGTATAGTATATGAACGGATCAATATCTTTTATCTGATTAGAACTATACTAGCATCCCCAATAGTTTTAGGGTTCCCAAAATGCAGCATTAGCAGGATCGGCCACGACACCCGCCAGCATCTGCGCTTAGCCCCTCCGCCCAGCCCACTCCACCCAGGCAAGAGCAGTAATCAATAGATTACTGTCACTTCCAAAAACACACAAAATCGCAGCGTTAGCAGAGTCAGGCCTGATCTCTGCTAGCACTAGCAGTTCTTTTTTTGTAGCGTTTCAAATAGTCCTGGACAACCAGGTGCTTTTTTACCTGTGAGTCACACTAAGTACCTATAAATGTTGTGGCTAAAATGTCCAAACGGAGGTACACTAGTGAAGAGGCCTACAGGATACTGTCCATGTCAGATGAGGGGAAGCCTCACAGGCAGAATCAGGGTCAGTATATGAACCTGTAGAGAGCAGTGGCTCCCTGACAGATAGCTCCGACGACGGAGGGGTCCCTGCTAAGGTCAGGCATACCTGACCCCGTTCTGGAGTTGCTGAGGTGCAGAGATCGCAGGGTGCTAGTATGCAGCAGAGTGTTGGTACTAGTGCCGCTCAAACGTCAGGTGAACTGGCAAGCACTAGCGGCCTAGTACACCCTGGTCGTAGACAAACCAGCACTGCAGTAACACTTGCTGACGTGATGAGTCCCATAAGTGCAGTTAGAGCTGGTGCGGTGGCTAGCACAAGTTGTGGACCGCAGCCACCAAGAATTTGAACACAGGCCCGTAGAGCCCATAGTGTCCTCCCTGATGCGCTGGCATATCTTAATTGGCAGCCCACAGATTCTACAGCGCCCGTACTTTCCCCATTCACTGCCCAACCCGGAATTCAGGTGGTTTATATGCTGGTCAATTCATCACCGTCAATCCAAATTTGTCCCTTGCCAGACCATTCGGCTGGAAACCTATAACGGTTTCCGAGTTTAAAACTTTTCTGGGCCTATCCCTCAACATGGGCATAACTAAAAGGAGTGAACTGTGGTCATATTGGTCCACTAACCCAGTCCTCCATATCCGCGTGTTCTCTGCTGCCATGGCCAGGGGGAAATACGAGCAAATTCTGCGGTTCATGCACTTCAGTGACAATGAACTCTGTCGTCCTCGGGGAGACCCTGGATATGACCGGCTCCACAAAATTCGACCCCTCGTAAACCACTTCAAACAGCGGTTTGCAGCCTTGTTTACCCCCCAACAAGTTGTCTGCGTTGATGAGTCCCCTGATTAGGTTTTCTGGCCGCCTTGCTTTCAAGCAGTTTCTCCCCAGCAAGTGTGTCAGATACGGGTTCAAGCTGTATAAGCTTTGTGACAGGCCCTGTCACCCTGTCACGACAGCCCTTTACCATGGGATCTGTTATGTCCAATGACAGCTGATTACACATAAACAGACTTACCAGTTATCATCTCTCCTTTCCTCACATGCCGTGACTGTGTTAGAAAAAGAGACCCGCTAAACAGCAATTGTTTACACTGAGAATCAAGGTCAGTGCCCTGATTATCAGTGCAGCCCCATCAGTGCCAATCAGTGCTGCCCATCAGTGCAGTCTCATCAGCGTTTATCAGTGCAGCCTCTTCAGTGCCCATCAGTGCAGCCTCTTCAGCGCCCATCAGTGCAGCCTCTTCAGCGCCCATCAGTGCAGCCTCATCAGCACACGTCAGAGAAGAAGAAAAATGACTTATGACATGGTATATGGATACAGGATGATATCTAAGAGCAGGGGAGGGCTGGCAGCCTTAGGCCTGGGGTACAAGTCCAGTCAAGTGGCCCATTGAACCACCGAATAAACTTACCATCCATGCCCACCTGGTTTTAAAACGGATATTCATCTTATATAGCAAGACAAATTTGATACAATGTGGTATCATAATTAAATTATAAAAAATAAAACTTTTGATCAATTTAGATCAGTATGTATTCTGCTACATATTTTTGGTAAAAAAACAAAAAATAATAAGTGTATATTGATTGGTTTGTGCAAATTTTATTGTGTCTACAAACTATGGGATACATTTATGGATTATTTATTTTTTTTTTATTGTTTTTACTAGTAATGGCGGCGATCGGTGCTTTTTAATGGGACTGCGCCATTGCGACGGACAAAGCTGACACTTTGTGACACTTTTTGGGGACCAGTAACACTAATACAGTGATCAGTGCTAAAAAATGCACTGCTACTGTATAAATGACAATGGCAGGAAAGGAGTTAACACTAGGGCAGACCGCCATTCTGTCATTTTCCTGCATGATCGCAGGGGACCTGCTGATTGGCTCCCGCTGTGTCGTGCCCCCTAGAACCCATGCACAAAATCACACACCAGTATGTGATTTTGCTCAGCCAAGCCGCCCTGCAACACTATATATGCGGTGGGCGGTCTGGAAGTGGTTAAGCTGGAAGAGTGGGTCCTGTAGTCCTTCACTAGTTGGGGGGGTTACATCCCCAAAAGCAAAGGACTACAAGTCTAAGCATGAACCCTGGCTGAGATCTAATCATGTGGCCTCCTCCTTTGCGGCCAGCTTACGCTCCCATGACACAAGGGGGAGCCCTATGGGACCTCAGGGACCCAATACCTTTAACTGGACTGTATACAGCCTGTATATTGATGTCTAGCTGCTCTTGGCTCTATATACCTGTCTCATACCTGTATAATACAGGTATGAGACAGGTATATAGTGCCAGGAACAGCTAGACATCAATATACATGTATACAGTGCCAGGGGGTAGCAGAGTACAGGGAAATATGCTCCACATGTCCATACATGACGCTTTTTTTTTTTTGGCACTCACTGCTCTTCTCCGACTCCATAGTGAGTGTACAGCTTGTATAAATTGTGTAGATTTGCTGTCCCCTCAAAATAACCCAACAAAAGTGAGTACACCCCTAAGGCCCCTTTCACACATACGGTCCGATCAGATCCACCTGTCAGTTTTTCAGGCGAACCTGATCGGATACCCCATGCATCCCTATGGGGCAGCGGATGTCAGCGGAGACATGCCTGCTGACATCCAATCCGATCCTGTCCGTCAAATCCGGACAGATCGAAACCCTATTTTCCATCCATCTGGTGGATCGGATGAGAATGGAAAGGCGGTCCGTTCTCATCCGAATTCCCCCATAGAGGACAGCGGGGATCTGACACCTCTGTCACGCACACAGAGTGGAGACGAAGCTGTCATCCGCCTGCTCAGCGGGGATCGGCGGATAGATCCCCGCTGAGAGAAAACTGAATTTTCTCTTACGTCCTCTGACAGTCGCCGCCCCTCATATAGTCTTCACCAATGGGTATTGACCTTTTATCCACAGGAGCAAGCTAGGCATAAGACTTGTTAAAAACACAAACAATTTGCATAGACACACCTGTAGGGTGCTGTCCCACTGGTCCAATACCCCCCTGCTATCAGCATTCCCAACTCAGTTTGGTAGCAAGCAGAAGATAGTCCAAAAAAAACCACAAAAGAGGGGCGGGGGCGGCGACTGTCAGAGGACTCAGAGAAAGGAATTTTGCGGTAAGATTTTACAAAAACTGAATTTTTGTAAAATCTTACCTGTAAAATTCCTTTCTCTGAGTCCTCCGACAGTCGCCGCCTCCTCTAAGTCCTCACTGATGGGTATTGTCATCTGCTCCGCAGGAGTAGCTAGGCATATAGACTTAGTTAAAAACAAAAGGCATTTGCATGTATACACCCCTGGAGGCTGTCCCATCTGGTCAATACCCCCTGCAGTGACCACTCCCAACTCAGTTTGGTAGCATAGCAGTAAGTAACAAGAACCCCATAGAGGGGCGGGGGCGGCGACTGTCGGAGGACTCAGAGAAAGGAATTTTACAAGTAAGATTTTACAAAAATTCCGTTTTCTCTTACGTCCTCCGACAGTCGCCGCCTCCTCTAAGTCCTCACTGATGGGATGTCCCAAAGCAGTATAGACATGAGGGGTGGGAGACACAACCGTAGAACAAAGCAACGCAGTACCCACATCAGAGTAAGGAATCTTACATGCACTGTAAGAGAACCTTCTGGGCAACAAAACAATGTTCAACAGGAGCAACAGCCCAGGAAAGCAAATACCAACAGCCAGGGACCCATAAAAAAACAAGGGTCCTTCATGGCACTGCCGCACTGAGAACTTTGCGGCCAAAGGAAGCAGCAGCCGATGCCAGAACATCTACCTTGTAGAATTTTGAGAAAGTGTGCACCGATGACCAAGTCGCAGCCTTGCACACCTGGGCCACCGAGGCCCTATGCCAACAAGCCCAGGACGTACTCACAGATCTAGTAGAGTGCGCCTTAACAGGGAAGGGTGGAACCCGTTCCTTCAAAGCATAAGCCTGCTCAATGGTCTGTCTGATCCATTTGGCAGTAGTTGCTGCGGACGCAGCCATGCCCTTCCGAGATCCCTCAGGAAGAACAAATAGGGAATCCGTATTACGAAAGGATTCTGTAGACGACAGGTAAACCCTGATCGCCTGGACAACATCCAAAGAATGCAACGCAATCTCCTTTGGATGCTTAGGCTTCGTGCAAAGCGAAGGCAGGATAATTTCCTCATTAAGGTGGAATACAGTGACCACCTTGGGAAGAAAGGACGGGAGTGTTCTCAACACCACCTTATCCTTGTGGATTGTCAAGTAAGGGGAGCGGCAAGACAATGCCGCCAGCTCCGACACTCGGCGAGCCGAAGTGATCGCCACCAAAAAGGTGACCTTCTTTGACAACAGAGGCAAAGAGATTTCCCTGATATTTTCAAAGGGAGCACGCTGTAACACGGACAGAACCAAGTTCAAGTCCCATGGAGGTAAAGGCTCCTTCCTGGGAGGAGCCAAATGTCGCACACCTTGAATGAAGGTGCGAATCAAGGAATTAGACGCCACAGGGCGTTGGAAAAGGATAGCCAGAGCAGACACCTGACCCTTTATCGTGGCCAGCGCCAAGCGCTGATCCACTCCAGACTGGAGGAAAGCCAACACTCTTGACACTGAGTACGAGCGAGGGGAAAACCCCCTGGACTCACACCAGGCGAAATAAGCTTTCCAGGTACGGTAATAGATTTTACCAGAGGAGGATTTCCTAGCCTTGATTAGAGTAGGGATAATCTCAGGGGAGAGACCCTTGTCCCTCAGGACCTGGGTCTCAGCAGCCAGGCCAGGCCGTTAAAGCCAGCGACTGTAAAGCAGGATGGAAGATCGGTCCTTGAGACAGAAGATCTTCCCGCATTGGCAGCCGCCACGGAGTCACCACTGCCAGGTGAACAACGCCGGCATACCAGGACCGGCGAGGCCAGTCCGGCGCTACCAGAATCACCAGGTGCGGTTCCGAGGCTAGCCTGCGGAGGAACCTGGACAGCAACTGAATCGGAGGAAAGGCATACATCAGACGATACTGATGCCAAGGGGCCACTAACGCATCCGAGGCGTCCGCCAACGGATCGCGCGTTCTTGCCACGAACCTTTACACCTTTTGATTTAGCCGAGATGCGAACAGATCCACGTCCGGGGATCCCCACCTCGCACACAGCATTTGGAAGACCTCCGGGTGTAAAGACCATTCCCCCTGGTCCAGGGTCTGGCGACTCAGATAGTCGGCCTGCCAATTTTCCACACCCGGAATGTGAACCGCTGAGATTGCCGGGACATGAATCTCGGCCCAAGACAGAATGTCGGTCACCTCCCGGGCCGCCCGAGCACTCCTGGTGCCCCCTTGGTGGTTGATGTAAGCCACCGCGGTAGCATTGTCCGTCTGTACCTGGACAGGACGACCCTGAAAATGGTCCGACCACTGGAGGAGGCAGAGCTTCAACGCTCGCAATTCCAGGACGTTTATCAGAAGAGAGGACTCCTCCCCCGACCAAGTGCCCTGGGCAGACAGGGCGCCCAGGACCCCACCCCAGCCTGACAGGCTGGCATCCGTGGTGATCACCGTCCAAACCAACGGACGGAAAGACTTGCCCTCCGTCACCGACGGGGACTGGAGCCACCACAGAAGAGCCAATCTGGCCTGACGACTCAAGGAGACACACAGATCCAGGGACTGAGCCAGTCTGTCCCACTAGGCCAGGATCTCCACTTGGAGAGCCCGCGTGTGAGACTGAGCAAAGGATATCGCCTCGAAGGAAGACACCATCAACCCCAGGCCCCTCATACAGGTCCTGAGGGACGAGGACGGGCTGTCCCTGAGGGACCTGAGCTCGTCCAGCAAGGTCCGGAGCTTGTCCTCCGGCAAGAATACCTTTGCCTGAGCAGAGTCCAGAATCATTCCCATATAGGGAACAGGACGCACTTTGCCCCCCTTCCTGGGCACCGCGAACAGATTGGAACAAAATCCCCGAAACCTGTCCCGATGAGGTACCGGGACAATCACCCCCTGAGCAAGAAGGTCCTACACCGCTTGATGCAGGTCCTGCCGACGCCCAGGAGGCAAGCGAAGCTTCGAGGGAAAGAATCTGCCCACTGGCCGGGAAAGGAATTCGATCACGTCTCCTGATCGAATGATTTCCTGAACCCACCTGCCCAACATACGGAGCAGCTAAGGTTTGAGGAAACCGCGCAAGCGTCCCCCCACCCCTGAAACGGGGGTGAAGACTCCCCTTCAGGCAGAGTCGGACTGACCTGCCGAGCCGGCATTGCCCGACTCCTGCTTGCCCTCCCAGGGCTTCTTCTGACTGCCCTGGGCCTTGAAGGGCTTACCCCTGGATTGGTTCCGAAAGGTACGAAAGGACCCCTGATTGGATCCAGGCGCAGAACCCCGCTTGCCACGAAAGGACTTGTTCTTTGGGTTCTGGGGCAGCATAGTGATCTTGCCCCCCGTGACGCCTTTCACCAGGGTGTCCAACGCCTCGCCAAAAAGGCGAGAGCCAGCATAGGGAAAATCAGCAACCGTCTTCCGCGAGGACTGGTCAGCCGACCAGCTCTTCAGCCATATCAGTCGTCGGTTAAGCACCGAGACGCTAGAAAGGCGTGTTACTAAAGGGGCCTCATTCAAGGCCGCATCACACAGATACATGATTCCTTGATGGATTTGATCCACCATTTCCAGCCGGGCAGGCGGAACATCATCAGACATGAGGTTGCTCCTAAGCACCTTAGTCCAATCAGCGACCGCCTGCGCCACCAAAATGGGAAAATGGGTTTGAGCAGAGAGCCCGCCACCGTATAGGAATGGCGGGCCAAAGACTCCAAACGCCGGTCCTTTGGATCCCGGAAAACCGGGGAATCCTCCGTAGGAACCAAGGTAGCCTTGTTCAACACTGCAACCATGTGATCCACCTGTGGAGGCACACACCAGCGCGATTCCGTAGCCGGTGCAAAGGGATAAAGCAATTTGAACCGACTAGGCACCACGAACGGACGTTTTAACGTGCGCCACAGTTCATTAACAGTGTAATGAAACTCAGCGGGACAGGAAAAACCTGCGCCGACTTGCGGGTCCTGTGCGTCCCAAAGGAGGACACAACGCCCGGAGGACTGGGCTCATCCTCCAAATGTCAAGTTTCCTTCACAGAAATAATTAATTCATCCATGGTCGCCCGCTCTTCGGGCGACCCCGGAGAGGAGGTATCAACCCCCTCCATCTCCGCCTCCCCCTCAGACCCCTGCAGGTCCAAGGACGAGCGGGACCCTGAAAAGGGCACGCTTGCAGCAGCAGCAGCCATATCACCATCTGAATCAGAGGAGAGGGACAATCTGGGTCTCTTACGAGCAGCACGTTCAGCCATCAGCATTTCCATATTGGACACCAAAGTCGCCACTACAGCGGCCAAATCAGGTCTCAGAGGGGCCACAGGAGATCTGGGGGCCCCCACCAAGGCTGGTGGAAATTTGCTATCCTGAGAATCCATGCTCAAGTGAGAAAAAAAGGACAGTGCAAGAATTAGGTGCTGTCCCCTTAAGAGCGCTGCGAGTGCGCAGCCCACCGCTCCAGCTATACAGACCAAATGACCCCTAAACAGGAAAGGAGACAAAACTGAGCCAGAAGCGACAGTACAGAGATATATTGAGAGCAATAACCTGCAGAGCCCCGCAGAGTGTTGCCACCGCTGTCCTGCTTCAGAGGAAAGAGGAAGTGCTGCAAAAGTAGGCTGAACTAATCTGCTGCATGACCCAGGGAAAATGGCTGCCCCATAGAAACGTATGGGAGACTCCACCAAAATGGCCGCCGACATGCGGCCGAACCGAGCGCTCGGTCACCGCAAAAATGGCGACGAATGGCGCCAAATCAGCATGTTGTATAGCCCACAGAGAAGCTCACATGCCTGCCCAGTGTAATAAAAAATGGCGGACCGCGCGGTCCATACACAGTCTGCACCCCCAAACACCGAATTGACCCAGGGAAGGGGACCCCCAAACACACACAGCGCCGCAGCGCATGTACAAGCGATCCCCGCAGAGATCGCAGCAGGGAGTCACACAAGGTACAGACATGGGGAACACACAGCAACCAGGACTGCCACCCCACACAGAGGCCCCACACAGAAGTACTTACCTGTACCCGATGGCGTGGGGAGCCTCACAGAACGGAAAGCCGCTGTCCTCATCTGACAGGGAATGCCGTTTGCCAGGGACATTGCACTGCTGATACGCATATGCGTCCAGTGAGGTAGCCACCTCACAGCTGCATTCCTGCTGCGAACAGGGATGGGTCGTTCATAGTGCCAGGGCGAACCACAGCTGAACGCTCGATGGCGGGCTGGGGGGCGGCCAGTCCGAATCCCAGCACCACATGTCCATCTTCGTCCAAAGAGTCGACTAAAAACTAAAGCTGACAAAATAAACAGCTAGTTAAGAAAGAAAAACTGACATTTTTCAAGAAAATGAAATAAAAAATAAGATAGGCTGAGACCGAAGCCCCAGCACAGGGAAAGCCTAACTACTCCTGATGCTAGGCAAATTAAAACTGAGTTGGGAGTGGTCACTGCAGGGGGGTATTGACCAGATGGGACAGCCCCCAGGGGTGTATACATGCAAATGCCTTTTGTTTTTAACTAAGTCTATATGCCTAGCTACTCCTGCGGAGAAGATGACAATACCCATCAGTGAGGACTTAGAGGAGGCGGCGACTGTTGGAGGACGTAAGAGAAACTTCCGTTTTCTCTTACGTCCTCTGACAGTCGCCGCCCCTCATATAGTCTTCACCAATGGGATGTCCCAAAGCAGTGTAGACATGAGGGGTGGGAAGCGCAACCGTCACAAAGGCAACACAGCACCCAGGTCGGAGAAAGGAACCTTATCTGAACCAGAAAGGTAAACTCTGGGTACCAAGAAAGCTCAATAGGAGCAACAAACCCAGGAAAGCAAATCAACAAAGGGGAAAACAACCCCAACAGACAGGGACAGGTAAAACGCCATGTCCCCCTCAAGGCACGGCCGCGCACAGGACTTTGCGGCCAAAGGAGGCATCTGCCGATGCCAAAACGTCAAGTTTGTGAAATTTTGAAAAGGTGTGCATGGACGACTAAGTCGCTGCCTTGCACACCTGGGCCACTGAAGCTTGATGCCGGAAGGCCCAGGACGCACTCACCGCTCTGGTAGAGTGCGCCTTGGCAGGGAAGGGCGGTACCCGTTCCCTAATCGAGTAGGCCTGCACAATTGTCTGTCTAATCCATCTTGAAATGGTTGCCGCAGACGCAGCCGTACCCTTCCGAGGGAAGGACAAAAAGAGAATCCGACCTACGGAAGGATTCAGTAGACGACAGGTACACCCTGATCGCCCGGACTACATCCAAGGAATGCAAAGCAAACTCCTTAGGATGCTTAGGATTAGCACACAGCGAAGGCAAGACAATATCCTCGTTAAGCTGAAAATCGGATACCACCTTAGGAAGAAAAGATTGGTGAGGTCGCAAGACCACCTTATCCTTATGAACAACCAGGTAAGGAGAGCGGCAAGACAGGGCCGCCAACTCCGACACTCTGCGGGCAGATGTGATCGCCACCAGAAAGGCAACCTTCCGTGACAGCACAGGCAGAGGAATCTCCCTGATGTTCTCAAAGGGAGGATCCTTGAGGTCGATTGAAGCTAGGAAATCTCCCGGGTTCAGAGAGGCTACCACTGAATGGAGGGATTCCATATGGAACTTCTGAACCCTCACAAAGCGCTTCAGAGCCTTCAAGTCCAGAAGCGGACGTACCTTGCCCTCCTTTCTGGGCACAGTGAACAGATTTGAGTAAAACCCCAGAAATCTGTCCCGATGTGGCACCGGTACGATCACCCCCTGGGCGAGGAGATCCTGAACAGCCCGTTGAAGATCTTGCAAATGATCTGGGGTCAAACGAAGATTTGAGGGAAAGAACCTGTCCGCTGGACGCGAAAGGAATTCGATCTTATAACCTGATCCAATGATTTTCTGAACCCACCTGTCCGGAATCCGGAGCTGCCAAGATTCGAGAAAACCGCGCATACAATTTCATAATGTGTATGAAAAATACAAGGGCTACAAGACTGTGGAATTCTCTACCACAAATGGTGGTTACTGCGGGGAGTATGGCTACTTTTAAAAGACTCTTGGACATACATCTGAAGGATAAAAACATCCAGTGGTATGGGAAATAAATACGTCCACACACACCTACACACGTTGAACCAAATGGACTATTGTCTTTATTCAACCTTAGCTACTATGTTACTATGTTATATCTTGGTATGCTGACGCCTTAAGAGTTCCCTTCACTAGAACTAAGGGACCAAGCCCAACCCCTGAGAAAAAAAAAAAAACAGCATAATCCCCCCTCCACCAAATGATTTGGAGCAGTGCATACAGCAAGGTCCATAAAGACATGGATGAGTGCGTTTTGGGTGAAGGAACTTGACTGGCCTGCACAGAGTCCTGACCTCTGGAAAAAAATTAGAGCGGAGAATGCAAGCCAGGCCTTCTCATCCAATATCAGTGCCTGACCTCACAAATGCCCTTCTTGAAGAATGGTCAAAAATTCCCATAGACACACTCCTAAACCTTGTGGACAGCCTTTCCAGAAGAGATGAAGCTGTTATAGCTGCAAAGGGTGGGCCAACTCAATATTGAACCCTACGGGCTAAGACTGGGATGCCATTAAAGTTCATGTGTGTGTAAAGGCAGGCGTCCCAATACTTTTGGTAATATAGAGTGTATACTGTATATTTATGGTAGGATTGGCATCTTTGCCCCCTTGTTCTGCACTGTAAATTTACTATTTATTATTACCAAAATCTTCACTATGTAAGTATGCAAGTCATCTCTATTAAACCACACCCCCTTTAAGCTACGCCCACTTTTCGCAGGCACTTTTTCTCTCCATACCTAGGGCCCAAATTGATCCTGCACATGGGCCCACTGATTTCATGATACGCCCCTGAGCGTCCCCCGCTCCCGCCCCCTTCTGTAGCTCCTGGGCTCTCCCATCCCCCAGGGAGACACAAGCTCGTGGGCAGCCTTCCCAGAAGAGTTGAAGCGGTTATAGCTGCAAAGATAGTGTATGAATGAATGAATAAACATTCAGTATTCTTATATCCGTTCTTTAGGTGCAAAAATATAAGTTTTGGTTCTGCAGTAAATATAAAGAGCTGATAACTTTCTGGTCTGATTGCCTCTGGACTGTTTTCAGTCAGCATTGTTCCCAGTTCTCTATGTGCACTGCAGAACATCACCTCAATATGGTATAGACAGGGGGGGAGTATTCTGTAGTCCTAACACACTTCCCGTCCTAGGGTGACAACACAGCTTCTCCATAGATTCAGTACAGTGAGTGTTGTCACCCTAGGACAGGAAGTGAGTTACTGGCAGAAACACAAGGTGAAAACAAAGGAAAAAGAAAATGAATGCAGCCACCATATCTAAGGACTGCTCAGCTGTAGTGTATTACATTTTTGTGTTTGAGTTTAGATGTTCTTTAGTGATATTCTAATGCACATGATGGTGGGAAAGACAGGAATGAGATCAGTGGATGAGGAATGACAAAATGGTAAAGTATGTGGCTCTCACCCAATCAAGGTTTATCCTGAAGTTGTGGCATATTGGTGAAGATTTGTCCCTGGATTCCATGCTGAATACATTCCCCATTATTCCCCGCCGTTTGCTTTCTATGCTGTTTTCAGGGTCAACAGCTTTTTGAAGAATCAGAACTACTATGTAATACTTCAGGACTTTTCAGGTTCTAAAAATCAGACAAATCTTTATAAAAATAGAAAAGAGATCTTTCATTTGTAAAGAATAAAATCTTGATAGAAATCTCCTGGAAGAGTAATAATGGCGAGTGTTCGGATCCATTCAGGTCTCAGGTCAGGTTAAAATAACCCAGCCAGCACAGAGTTCCTCCTTACGTCAGAGTGTGCACAAATCCCCCTTACAGTACAAGGGAAGGGGAATGCTGCAGATTATGATCTACAGGGGAACACTGATATAAGGGGGGCTCTGGTGACCAGAGACCCCCTTATATCAGAGTCCACTGCGTTCCCCTTTCCATCAGAGTTCCCACTTACATCAGGGTCTGCAGCATTGCCCTTTACATCAGAGTTCCCCTTCACATCAGCGTCCACAGAGTTCTCTCTTGCACTGTAAGGGGGAATCCTGCAGACTGATGTAAAGGGGAATGCCGGGAACTCTGATGTGGGGAGGAGGGGGGACTCTGGTGACCAGAGACCACCTTCCACAGAGTGAATGCACTAAGGTGAGGGGTCCTGATATAAGGGGGAACCTTTATATTAGTGTCCCCTTACATTATTGTATTCACTCCCCTTTACATCAGTGAACCCCCCCCAGACTGGCCTGGCAGCATGGTCACTGACCTCCTCTCAGGTGCACCGTGCAGGGCTCAGTCAGTCAGCTCCAGTGGCTCTGGTTTTATCCTATAGTCTCTTCTCCACAGTCCACACATGTCTGACTTCTCCCGTGACCACCATCCTGACGGCGCTCCCACTCTTGAGTCCTCTCCAGGCTCCCCCTCAGAGACTGCAGACATGATAAAAGACAAGAGATGGTCAGAGATTGCAGACATGATAAAAGAGATGTTAGAGGCTGCAGACATGGTACAGGAGAGGTGGTTAAAGGCTGTGGACATGATGCAGGAGGTGGTTAGAGGCTGCGGACATGATACAGGAGGTGGTAAGAAGCTACAGACATGGTAAAGGAGATGGTCAGAAGCTGCGGACATGGTACAAGAGATGGTCAGAACCTGAAGACATGATACAAGAGATGGTCAGAAGCTGCAGATATGGTACAGGAGATGGTCAGAAGCTGCAGAAATGGTACAGGAGCTGGCTAGAGGATGCGGACATGGTACAAGAGATGGTTAGAGGCTGTGGACAGCCATATTTTTTATGGGCGCCGCTACCGGTAACAGACATTTACGGGCAGCCTGTAAATTAAAGGGTGGTTGGCAACACTGCCCCACACAATAGTGTCCTCCTCTGCCTCCTTCCTTCACCCTCCCCTACAGTAATGTCCTCCTCTGCCCCCTCAAGTAGTGTCCTTCTCTGCCCATTTCATATCATGACCCCCCACTGCCGTGTCCTGCTGTGCCCCTTTCACCTCTCCACATCAGTGTCCTCCTCTGCCCTCTTCACCCCCTCCCTGCACAGTAATGTCCTCCCCTGCCCCCTCCATAGAGCGCTAGGAGGAAGTAATGTCACTTTAAAGCAGCGTTTCGCAAACCTTTTTGACATGGGGGACTGATTTTGTAGAAGACAAAAGGACTGGAGTGGGGGGGGGGGGGTAGTTTCAAGGTTGACGGGGAATTTGGTGGCTGTGATTTGTCGGGCTGGTATTAGCACTTAAATCATCCCGACACCATGGTTGATATGGTGTCGGGATGATTGAAGCACATTATTTTTATTATTACATTGTAATATATAATAAAATAGTTCAACTCACCATAATGCAGAATCAGTGGGAACCCTGAGCTTGTCACTTGCCACCAGATGCAGTGTGCCACTGTCACCTGCTACCAGATGCAGCTTGTCACTTGCCACCAGATACAGCGTGCCACCATCACCAGACACAGCTTGTCACTTGCCACCGTCGCCTGCCATCAGATGCAGCGTGTCACTTGCCCATGTTGTCTGCCATCAGATGCAGCGTGTCACTTGCCGCTGTCGCCTTCTGCCAGATGCAGCGTGTCACTTGCCACCATTGCCTGTCCCCAGATGTAGCTTGTCACTTGCCGCTGTCGCCTTCTGCCAGATGCAGCTTGTCACTTGCCACTGTCGCCTTCTGCTAGATGCAGCGTGTCAATTGCCACTGTCGCCTTCTGCCAGATGCAGCGTGTCACTTGCCACCATTGCCTGTCCCCAGATGTAGCGTGTCACTTGCCATTGTCACCTTCTGCCAGATGCAGCGTGTCACTTGCCACTGTCGCCTTCTGCCAGATGCAGGGTGTCACTTGCCACGGTTGCCTTCTGCCAGATGCAGCGTGTCACTTGCCACCATTGCCTGTCCCCAGATGCAGCGTGTCACTTGCCACCATTGCCTGTCCCCAGATGTAGCGTGTCACTTGCCACTGTCGCCTTCTGCCAGATGCAGTGTGTCACTTGCCACTGTCACCTTCTGCCAGATGCAGCGTGTCACTTGCCACCCGCAGCTGGCCACCAAAAGCAATGTGTCACTTGCCACCCAAAGCCTGCCACCAGATGCAGTGTGCCACTGGCCACCCTCAGCCTGCCACCAGATGCAGCATGTCACTTGCCACCATTGCCTGTCCCCAGATGCAGCGTGTCACTTGCCATCATCACCTTCTCCCAGATGCAGCGTGTCACTTGCCACCTGCAGCTGGCCACCAGATGCAGTGTGCCACTTGCCAACCTCAGCCTGCCACCAGATGCAGCATGTCACTTGCCACCGGCAGTGTTCTACTTGCCACCCTCTCTTTCCTTTCTCTTCAGCTGGTCATGCTGGGGGTTGCAGTTTCCCCCAGTCCTCGGGACAACATGTCCCACCATCCTCTCTGCTTCTTTTTTTTTTCCTCTTGCCAATAGGAGAGGAAAGATATATAGTGAGTGGCTGTGCTAGCAAGCGCCTCTCCCAAGAACACAGCAGCAGCAGGAGGAGGAGGAGGCGTGGGGGGAGAAGAGCCTCTCCTCCTCCTCGTGCTGCTGTGTTCTCGGGAGCAGCGCTTGCCAGAACAGTGTGAGACACAGCCGCCCCGATTCTCTGCATTCTCTTCCCCACTGCTGACAGGAGGGAGAATGGGCAGGAAACAGAGCCCTCTTCTGACGGTGGTGGTTTGGGGGGGGGGGGGGCAGCACAGTTTTTCCTTTTTGAAAGGGCAGTCCTGCAGGACACAGCTGCTAAAGGGAACGGCATTCCTGCAGGACTCGAGCCCTGCCTGTACCCCCCTATTGATGATCCTGATCCAGAGGGTGGACTGGAGTATTGGTAGAATGGAGTATGACCTGTGATATTGTCCAAATATACTGGAGAATGAACTGAAGTGTAAATGGATCAAACTGGGGGGTGGTCTGGGGTATCAACAGATACTGGGGGGTGACTTGTAGCAAAAACATTTTAATAGATTAGACTTTACCTCCGACCAGTGCAGCTGATTAGTTCTGATCCTCAGAGCTTCCAGTGGTGTCTTGCCCTTGGATCTGTTCATGGTGACCGGTCTTCTCTGAGCCCCGGATTCTGCCTTTCGGGGACTCCTCTTCTCCTTTCTGTGATCATTCCTATTCTTCCACCTTCACTGGCTGTGCCCTTTTATTCTGCCCTTCCACAAACAACTATCTTTACCAGAAACAAGATGGAAGACAAATAAATAACTATTTAATAAAACATAAAAGTAGGCCAATCACATCCATATTTCAAGTGAAAGAAAATAGAACCACTTCACATCAGGTGTCTTCATTTGAGCTCCCCATAAATCAAGAACACCAATCAGAGTACCTTCATATATCAGTTGCCACCACATATCAGATGCCCCATCAGAATATTGTCTTAGATCAGTTACCCCAATTAAGGTACCCCTTTATACCAGGTGTACCCTTACATCCAGTGTCCCCTTAACAGTGCCCCCTTACATCAGGTGTTCCCATAACAGTGCCCCCTTACATCAGGTGTCCCCTTACATCCAGTGTCCTCATAACAGTGCCCCCTTACATCAGATGTCCCCATAACAGTGCCCCCTTACATCAGGTGTCCACATAACAGTGCCCCCTTACATCAGGTGTTCCCATAACAGTGCCCCCTTACATCAGGTGTTCCCATAACAGTGCCCCCTTACATCAGGTGTCCCCATAACAGTGCCCCCTTAAATCAGGTGTTCTCATAACAGTGTCCCCTTACATCAGGTGTCCCCATAACAGTGCCCCCTTACATCAGGTGTCCCCATAACAGTGTCCCCTTACATCAGGTGTTCCCATAACAGTGCCCCCTTACATCAGGTGTTCTCATAACAGTGTCCCCTTACATTCAGTGTCCTCAAAACAGTGTCCCCTTACATCAGGTGTTCCCATAACAGTGTCGCCTTACATCAGGTGTTCTCATAACAGTGCCCCCTTACATCAGGTGTTCTCATAACAGTGCCCCCTTACATCAGGTGTTCTCATAACAGTGCCCCCTTACATCAGGTGTTCTCATAACAGTGCCCCCTTACATCAGGTGTTCCCATAACAGTGCCCCCTTACATCAGGTGTTCCCATAACAGTGCCCCCTTACATCAGGTGTTCTCATAACAGTGCCCCCTTACATCAGGAGTTCTCATAACAGTGCCCCCTTACATCAGGTATTCTCATAACAGAGCCCCCTTACATCAGGTGTTCCCATAACAGTGCCCCCTTACATCAGGTGTTCTCATAACAGTGTCCCCTTACATCAGGTGTTCCCATAACAGTGTCCCCTGTCATCAGGTGTTCCCATAACAGTGCCTGCCCCCTTACATCAGGTGTCCCCTTACATCCAGTGCCCTCATAACAGTGTACCCTTACATCAGGTGTCCCCATAACAGTGCCCCCTTACATCAGGTGTTCTCATAACAGTGTCCCCTTACATCAGGTGTTCCCATAACAGTGCCTGCCCCCTTACATCAGGTGTCCCCTTACATCCAGTGTCCTCATAACAGTGTCCCCTTACATCAGGTGTCCCCTTACATCAGGTGTCCTCATAACAGTGTCCCCTTACATCAGGTGTCCCCATAACAGTGCCCCGTTACATCCAGTGTCCTCATAACAATGTCCCCTTACATCAGGTGTTCTCATAACAGGGCCCCTTACATCAGGTGTTCCCATAACAGTGCCCCCTTACATCAGGTGTTCTCATAACAATGCCCCCTTACATCAGGTGTTCCCATAACAGTGCCCCCTTACATCAGGTGTTCCCATAACAGTGCCCCCTTACATCAGGTATTCCCATAACAGTGCCCCCTTACATCAGGTGTCCCGTCCTCATAACAGTGTCCCCTTACATCAGGTGTCCCCATAACAGTGCCCCGTTACATCCAGTGTCCTCATAACAGTGTCCCCTTACATCAGGTGTCCTCATAACAGTGTCCTCTTACATCAGGTGTTCCCATAACAGTGTCCCCTTACATCAGGTGTTCCCATAACAGTGCTCCTAGAAATCCAAAACCCCAATCAGAATATCAGATATCAAATATTCATCTATCAGTTGCCCCCTTCAATGAGCCCCCATATATCTGTAGCACTGCCCCCCTAGGGAGCTGCTCAGTGTGGATTCCCCTGGGTTACCCATAGCAACAGTCTGTAAAACTTATCACTTTAAGACTTGGCTCAGACAATGAACAGTCAAGGGAATTTGGTTTTTGTGTTTAATTTTAGAACTTGGATGGGAGAAGGGATGAGTGGGATACTCCAACTTGAACTATGCACAATTTCTGAGGAAAACTGACTGTAGTGTGTGCGGCAAGGCCGCTGCTTCACCTTGCCACTTCACCTTGTGAAGTAAAAGATATGTTCCTGGATGAATTCCTCTTCAGGGTCCTAACCTAGCA
The DNA here is from genome assembly GCF_965119305.1 of Pelophylax lessonae. Taxonomy (NCBI): domain Eukaryota; kingdom Metazoa; phylum Chordata; class Amphibia; order Anura; family Ranidae; genus Pelophylax; species Pelophylax lessonae. The sequence goes on along the minus strand of NC_138771.1, from coordinate 74,107,804 downwards.
CCCCCTTTCTCACTTCCCATGCATGCTAGCCCTTGTCCACTGACTCTCCACTGGAGTGGTCCCCTTACTGGGCAGATCCCTGGCAAGCTTCCCAATACTCAAGGACACTGTTTTTCCCTGGGTTGCTCTGCCTTCAGCTCCACTCGTCAGTATCCTGGCCCTCCTGGCTCAGCATCACACACTTGGTCCACTAGGCCGACCGCCTGTGACCACCTTCCTTGCTGACAACCGTCACCCTCCTCCTGGGACCTGACTTCCTGCCCAAAGACACCCTGTCACATGTGCCCCCGGCTTTTATGACCTATCCCAGAATGCACCACTGTTTTGCCAACCCATTGGGACAGCCACAAAAGCCTGTGTGTCACTGGCTGGGTTTCCTCCACTGTCCAACAGGCTCTCCCATTGGATACAGCGGGGACACTCCCTCAGCCCAGATGAATCATACCCTGGACACATGCAACAGGCAGAACTAACAATCGGGCTCCCCTGATAAGCAGATAGAGCTGCTAAGCTTTTACCAACCTAGCACCTACCTAGGAGGGTACTACATCCACCCCCCACCAAAATTGAGGGACACAATAAACGCACATGCGCACTAGAGGGACACAATATCCACACATGGGCACTAGAGGGACACAATAACCGCACATCTGCACTAGAGGGACACCACCGCACATGGGTACTACAGGGACACAATATCCGCACATACGCACTAGAGGGACACAATAACCGCAGATGCGCACTAGAGGGACACAATATCCGCACATGCGCACTAGAGGGACACAATAACCGCAGATGCGCACTAGAGGGACACAATAACCGCACATGCGCACCAGAGGGACACAATAACCGCACATGCGCACCAGAGGGACACAATAACCGCACATGCGCACTAGAGGGAAACAATAACCGCACATGCGCACCAGAGGGACACAATAACTGCACATGCGCACCAGAGGGACACAATAACCGCACATGCGCACTCGAGGGACACAATATCCACACATGGGCACTAGAGGGATACAATAACCGCACATGCGCACTAGAGGGACACAATAACCGCACATGTGCACTAGAGGGACACAACTGCACATGGGTACTAGAGGGACACACTATCCGCACATGCGCACTAGAGGGACACAATAACCGCACATGTGCACTAGAGGGACACAATATCCGCACATGCGCACTAGAGGGACACAATAACCGCACATGCGCACCAGAGGGACACAATAACCGCACATGCGCACTAGAGGGACACAATATCCAAACATGGGCACTAGAGGGACACAATATCCGCACATGCGCACTAGAGGGACACAATAACCGTACATGCGCACCAGAGGGACACAATAACCGCACATGCGCACTAGAGGGACACAATATCCACACATGGGCACTAGAGGGATACAATATCCGCACATGCGCACTAGAGGGACACAATAACCGCACATGCGTACCAGAGGGACACAATAACCGCACATGCGTACTAGAGGGACACAATAACCGCACATGGGCACTAGAGGGACACAATAACCGCACATGGGCACTAGAGGGACACAATAACCGCACATGGGCACTAGAGGGACACAATAACCGCACATGGGCATTAGAGGGACACAATAACCGCACATGCGCACTGGAGGGACACAATAACCGCACATGCGCACTAGAGGGACACAATAACCGCACATGTGCACTAGAGGGACACCACCGCACATGGGTACTACAGGGACACAATATCCGCACATGCGCACTAGAGGGACACAATAACCGCACATGCGCACCAGAGGGACACAATAACCGCACATGCGCACTAGAGGGACACAATATCCACACATGGGCACTAGAGGGACACAATATCCGCACATGCGCACTAGAGGGACACAATAACCGCACATGCGCACCAGAGGGACACAATAACCGCACATGCGCACTAGAGGGACACAATATCCACACATGGGCACTAGAGGGATACAATATCCGCACATGCGCACTAGAGGGACACAATAACCGCACATGCGTACCAGAGGGACACAATAACCGCACATGTGCACTAGAGGGACACAATAACCGCACATGTGCACTAGAGGGACACAATAACCGCACATGCACACCAGAGGGACACAATAACTGCACATGCGCACCAGAGGGACACAATAACCGCACATGAGCACTAGAGGGACACAATATCCACACATGGGCACTAGAGGGACACAATAACCGCACATGAGCACTAGAGGGACACAATAACCGCACATGTGCACTAGAGGGACACAACCGCACATGGGTACTAGAGGGACACAATATCCGCACATGCGCACTAGAGGGACACAATAACCGCACATGGGCACTAGAGGGACACAATATCCACACATGGGCACTAGAGGAACACAATAACCGCACATGGGCACTAGGGGGACACAATAACCGCACATGGGCACTAGAGGGACACAATAACCGCACATGCGCTCCAGAGGGACACAATAACCGCACATGCGCTCCAGAAGGACATATTCATGCATGCTATAGGAACACAATACCTGTGCAAGCACACTAGAATGGTGCAAAAACGGCAAATGCGCACTAGAGAGACACAACAGCCCTGCTTGCACACCAGGAGAACCCAATTAACAATAATTAATAAACACGCACGTGCGCAGGAAATAACATTATCATGAAACTTTCTCATCTAGTGGCCTCATCTCACCAGTTTATGGGATTGATTTTCAGGTTAAACCATTAAAAATTGGAGGGACAAGCAGGTGGAGTGGAACTTGTCAGGAATGCTAAAGTGCAGAAAACTAGTAAGGACCCCACGAGTACCCCTCCCCCCGTAGACCATCTTCCTGCATTCCTAATGTCAGTCTATTGGAAAGCAAATCCGATCTTTCCGCAATCAAACTCCAATATTGCAAAAATGTAAGATTAGTGCCACCTTGTGGTAACATGGAGAGAATCACAAAGGAGACCCCTGTACTGCCTGTGTATAATGTACAGACTAGGCTTACACATACACAGTGTGACAGACTTCCAGGGGGTGCCGATGTGGACTCTGAGTGGACGGCATTTCCTTTGCATTGTCCTGGACAGGATCTGAACTGAGGATACCAGTGCTGCAAGGCAGAAGTGCTAACCACTAAGCCACTCCACTGCCATGATCTCAGCGCTGTTCCTCAGTTTGCTCTGCGCATTATAAACTATTCCATTACGTCCTGCTGATCTCCTGCAGCCTCTATGTAGCCACTTCACAATTATACACAGTCCAGTGATGGCTGCCTGGCATCAGTTTCCTGATGGTGACAACACTGGACTTTGCGCTGAAAAAGCCATACTAAGCTTGTACGACAACGCAAGAGCACAATTGGGGGACAGGGACAGAGCGTTGTCACCCCATACCAGGAAATGTCTTATATGGCAGGATCACCAGGGAATATTTTAACCACTTAAGCCCCGGAGGATTTGGCTGCTCAAAGACCAGGCTCTATTTTGCGATTTGGCACTGCGTGACTTTAACGGACAATTGCGCGGACGTGCGACGCTGTACCTAAATGAAATTGACATCCTTTTTGTCCCACAAACATAGCTTTCTTTTGGTGGTATTTGATCACCTGTGCGATTTTTACTGTTTGCGCTATAAACAAAAAAAGAGCGACAATTTTGAAAAAACAACAATATTTTTTCACATTTTTTTTATATGAAATCCCCCCCCCCCCCCCCCAAAAAAAAAAATTTAAAAATCAAAATTTTTTAACATTTTAGGCCAATTTGTTTTCTGCTACATATTTTTGGTGAAAAAATCGCAATAAGCGTAATTTGATTGGTTTGCGCAAAAGTTATTGCGTTTACTAACTACGGGAAAGATTTTTGTCATTTTTATTGTTTTTTTTTTTTAACTAGTAATGGCGGCGATCTGCGATTTTTTTTGTGGGGCTGCGACATTGCGGCAGACATTTTTGACACTTTTGGGGGTACCAGTGACATTACTGCAGTAATCAGTGCTATAAATATGCTCTGTTACTGTAAAAATGACACTGGCAGGGAAGGGGTTAACTTTATTAGAGATCAAGGGGTTAAGTGTGTCCCTAGGGGTGTGCTTCTAACTGTAAAGGGGCGTGGCTTTTGATGTGATTTTCATATGATCTCTACAGTTACATCAGGGAGAATGACAGACGGCTTAGTTTACATCAGCCGCCTGCCTTTCTCCGTCTCCAGCGGGAGATCGAGAATGGCCAGTGGACATCGGAGCCGCTGGTCAATCGCACTGGGATGGCAGTGAACGAGCGGGAGCGCGCCTCCGCGACGCGCTCTCGCCCCCTATTGGATCGCGGGCGAGTGATGTACCCATATGTCACTTTGCCCGGGGGGGGGGGGCTGACCGCCGCAGTATATGTACTTGGGGCGGTCGGCAAGTGGTTAACGAATAACTCCACTCTTGTTGAGAAGAACCCCCCCCCCCCTTGGGTGATCTCTGTACATTGCAGGGATTGTAGCAAACCTTGTTGTAGATTCCTTCCTTTTGTTATTCTGAAGAAATCATTGTTTGTTCCTCTGTGTCCATGTGCAAAGTGAATGTGAATGGGAGTGACTTTATAATTATCAATCAGCTGCTGCACCTGCAGGGCTTTAATGAAGAAAGTGGCAGGGTCTGCATCCCTGTAGACGTGATTTCCTATTCGGAGTATCTCACCAAAAATGTGATGCCCAAAAATCTGACTTGTATCTCAGTGCAGACTTCTGGGAAAATCAGCGAGCCAATCACACCTGTCTATATGTGTACACAGCGCCTCCAGGTGGCCATATTGCATTTTACAGAAAATTACAGCAACAGCAGATTAAAAACGGAAAGGTCATTTTTAACTGCTTGCCGACCGCCCGACGCAGATGTACTGCGGGCAGGCAGCCGCTTCCAGGCAAATCGCCGTACATGTACGTCGCTTGCTCTGGGGAGTCTAGGGGGCGAGCGTGTGCCACTCCCGCGCTCCCGCCCCCCGCTCGTCAGCGGAGAAGCCGATGCCGCGGGCAGGCGCCTCAGATTGCCACCTCGGATTGCCGTCTGACACCCGCGATCGCTCCCCGCTGAGAGAGAAGGACGGTCGGATGTTGTAAACACAGCTGACCGTTCTTCTCCCTGGAATGATCACAGGGCTCCTGTGATCCTTCTATATAGGATCACATGTCTCTATGATCATTTCACAAGCCACGCCCCCCCCCACAGTTAGAATCACTCCCCTGGGCTCACATTTAACCCCTTGATCACCAACAAGGTGTCACGAACCGGCAGGACTGGTAGTGGATCCTCTGGACCAGAGAGGCGATGGCACGGGTTGTACTAGAGGACCGGTTCTAAGCAGTTACTGGTCTTCACCAGAGCCCGCCGCAAGACGGGATGGATTTGCTGCGGCGGTAACTACCAGGTCGTGTCCCCTAGTAACAACTCGACCCCTCTGGCAGCTGATATGGCGTGGTACACAGGGAGTAGGCAAGAGCGTAGTCGGACGTAGCAGAGGTCAGGGCAGGCGGCAAAGGTTCAAAGGCGAGTAGTCGGTAGCAACGGGTTCGGCAACAGGCAAAGCAAACAAACACAGCAGGGAACGCTTTCTCAAAGGCACAAGGCACAAAGATCCGGCAGGAAGCTGTGGGAGGAGAAGGTATTTATGGGTAGTGCACAGGTGAAGCCTAATTAAGTCAGCACTACCTCTCACAAACCTTAACCCTTAATAACCACTTTAGGCCAGGCACCAATCACTGGTGCACTGGCCATTTGAATCTAAGAGTCCCGGCGCGCGCGCCCTAGAGAGCGGGGACGCACACGCCGAGACGCTGGAGTGCTGCCTGGAGGCATACGCTGTGAGCGCTCCGAGGCCAGCAGGAGGCCCGGAGCGCTCAGCGTAACACAAGGTTAACCCCTTCCCTGTCAAAGTCATTATTACAGTAACAGTACATATTTTTAGCACTGATTACTGCAGTAATGTCACTGGTCTCCCCAAAAGTGTCAAAAATGTCAGTCAGGGGTCCGATCTGTCCGCCACAATGTCGCAGTCCCGCTAAAAAAAAAAAAAATATCGCAGATCACCGCCATTACTAGTAAAAAAAAAAAAACACCACAACAACAAAAATGACATAAATCTTACCCTTAGTTAGTAAACGCAATAAATTTTGCGCAAACCAATCAAAATACGCTTATTTCATTTTTTTTTACTAAAAATATGTAGCAGAAAAATTGGCCTAAAATGTTAAAAAAATTTACATTTTTTAAATTTTTTTTGGAATGTTATATAGCAGAATGTGAAAAAAATATTTTTTTCAAAATTGTCGCACTTTTTGTTTTATTAGTGTAAAAAATAAAAATCGTACAGGTGGTCAAATACCACCAAAAGAAAGCTCTGTTTGTGGGGAAAAAAAGGACGTCAATTTAGTTTGGGTACAGCGTCGCACGACCGCGCAATTGTCCGTTGAAGTAACGCAGTGCCGAATTGCAAAATAGGGCCTGGTCATTAAGGGGGTAAAATCTTCCGGGGCGGAAGTGGTTAAGAACATACAATTACAATATAACTACTGTCACAATTCTATATATTATTTTTTTTTACTAAATTTTTTCCCCACGAAACTGGGAGTTGCCCTTTAATGATCGCTGCAAGTAAAAGGATTGGAAATGACATTGATTGATTCTATTGGGGGGAGCTGAATAATCCTCTGCCCTGATGCCAGCACTTCCGCTGGTAGGGAATGGAGGCTGGTAGGGCTATGCATTTGGGGAGAAAACGGTACTTGCTTTTCTCCTGGTGTAGTTACCAGCCGCTGAGAAGATATCTTGCAGGGACTGTCTCCCGGATTCTTCATCTCTGGTTCTGATGCTGGGCAGAGACCATCAGTGCTCTGTCCTGTAGCCAGCGCTTTTGCCGGGGGGATAAACACTGGGGTAGTGTCCAAGTGCTGGGGAAACGGCTCACTGAGGTCATCCCTCGGACTCCCTGGATCTAACTCTGAGGGTGGGCAGAGGCCAGCGGCACTCTGCCCCGTAGCCAGCGCTTCTGCTGGGGGGATGAACATTGGGGTAGTGTCCAATTTTTGGGGAGGGAGAATTGCTTCCTCTACTCCCGGTGGGGATATCTGCTGTTGGGAAAACAGCTCACGCGGATCCTCTCTCAGACTCTCCGGATCCAACTCTTTTTCTGATGCTGGGCAGATGCCAGGGGCACTCTGCCCTGTAGCCAGCGCTTTTGCCGGGGGGATAAACACTGGGGTAGTGTCCAAGTGCTGGGGAAACGGGTCACTGAGGTCACCCCTCGGACTCGCTGGATCTACCTGCAGGGGCGTTGCTAGGTGGGAAAAAGACCAGGGGCTTCAGCCCGAAGGTAAATTTGATAACCCCTCCCACATTTTAGTCCCCCTAAGCTCCTCCCACATCTAAAAGTACCGCCCAAGCTCCACCCAATGCCCCCCTCAGTCAAGGGTCAGACATGGGGTGCTATAGAGAGGAGTACAGGGGGTCAGGAGGAGAGGAGAACAGGGGGGTCAGGAGAAGAGGAGAGCAGGGTGTCAGGAGAAGAGGAGAGCAGGGGGTCAGGAGGAGAGGAGAGCAGGGGGTCAGGAGGAGAGGAGAGCAGGGGGTCAGGAGGAGAGGAGAGCAGGGGGCCAGGAGGAGAGGAGAGCAGGGGGCCAGGAGGAGAGGAGAGCAGGGGGCCAGGAGGAGAGGAGAACAGGGGGCCAGGAGGAGAACAGGGGGTCAGGAGGAGAGGAGAGGAGAACAGGGGGTCAGGAGGAGGGGAGAACAGGGGGTCAGGAGGAGGGGAGAACAGGGGGTCAGGAGGAGGGGAGAACAGGGGGTCAGGAGGAGAGGAGAGAAGAGGAGAACAGGGGGTCAGGAGGAGAGAAGAGGAGAACATGGGGTCAGGAGGAGAGGAGAACAGGGGGTCAGGAGGAGAGGGGAGGAGAACAGGGGGCCAGGAGGAGAGGAGAACAGGGGGCCAGGAGGAGAGGAGAACAGGGGGCCAGGAGGAGAACAGGGGGTCAGGAGGAGAGGAGAGGAGAACAGGGGGTCAGGAGGAGGGGAGAACAGGGGGTCAGGAGGAGAGGAGAGGAGAACAGGGGGTCAGGAGGAGGGGAGAACAGGGGGTCAGGAGGGGAGAACAGGGGGTCAGGAGGGGAGAAGAGGAGAACATGGGGTCAGGAGGAGAGGAGAACAGGGGGTCAGGAGGAGAGGGGAGGAGAAAAGGGGGTCAGGAGGAGAGGAGAACAGGGGGCTAGGAGGAGAGGAGAACAGGGGGTCAGGAGCAGAGGAGAGGAGAACAGGGGGTCAGGAGGAGAGAAGAACAGGGGGTCAGGAGGAGAGAAGAACAGGGGGTCAGGAGGAGAGGAGAACATGGGGTCAGGAGGAGAGGAGAACAGGGGGTCAGGAGGAGAGAAGAACAGGGGGTCAGGAGGAGAGAAGAACAGGGGGTCAGGAGGAGAGAAGAACAGGGGGTCAGGAGGAGAGGAGAACATGGGGTCAGGAGGAGAGGAGAACAGGGGTTCAGGAGGAGAGGAGAACAGGGGTTCAGGAGGAGAGGAGAACAGGGGGTCAGGAGGAGAGAAGAACAGGGGGTCAGGAGGAGAGAAGAACAGGGGGTCAGGAGGAGAGAAGAACAGGGGGTCAGGAGGAGAGGAGAACATGGGGTCAGGAGGAGAAGAGAACAGGGGGTCAGGAGGAGAGGAGAACAGGGGGTCAGGAGGAGAGGAGAACAGGGGGTCAGGAGGAGAGGAGAACAGGGGGTCAGGAGGAGAGAAGAACAGGGGTCAGGAGGAGAGGAGAACAGGGGGTCAGGAGGAGAGGAGAACAAGGGGTCAGGAGGAGAGGAGAACAAGGGGTCAGGAGGAGAGGAGAACAAGGGGTCAGGAGGAGAGGAGAACAGGGGGTCAGGAGGAGAGGAGAACAAGGGGTCAGGAGGAGAAGAGGAGAACAGGGGGTAAGGAGGAGAGAAGAGGAGAACAGGGGGTAAGGAGGAGAGAAGAGGAGAACATGAGGTCAGGAGGAGAGGAGAACAGGGGGTCAGGAGGAGAGGAGAACAGGGGGTCAGGAGGAGAGGAGAACAAGGGGTCAGGAGGAGGGGAGAACAGGGGGTTAGAAGGAGAGAAGAGGAGAACAGGTGGTCAGGAGGAGAGGAGAACAGGGGGTCAGGAGGAGAGGAGAACAGGGGGTCAGGAGGAGAGGAGAACAGGGGGTCAGAAGGAGAGGAGAACAGGGGGTCAGAAGGAGAGGAGAACAGGGGGTCAGGAGGAGAGGAGAACAGGGGGTCAGGAGGAGAAGAGTAGAACAGGGGGTAAGGAGGAGAGGAGAACAGGGGGTCAGGAGGAGAGGAGAGGAGAACAGGGGGTCAGGAGGAGAGGAGAACAGGGGGTCAGGAGGAGAGGAGAACAGGGGGTCAGGAGGAGAGGAGAGGAGAACAGGGGGTCAGGAGGAGAGGAGAGGAGAACAGGGGGTCATGAGGAGAGGAGAAAAGGGGGTCATGAGGAGAGGAGAAAAGGGGGTCAGGAGGTCAGTGAAAATAAATGTCTGCTCTCATGGTAAAATAAATCAATAAATAAAAAGAGTAGACTGACAGGCTGGTAGACTTTAAAAAAGGATTACCAATGACATTTTCTGGGCTCCATACAATATAAGCCTGGGGGATGAGGAGAGGGGGGTCTGAGGAGGAGATGGGGGAGGGGTAGGTGAGGAGAGGGGGGTCTGAGGAGGAGATTGGGGGTCTGAGGAGGAGATGGGGTTCTAGGGAAGAGAGGGGAGGGGTAGGTGAGGAGAAGGGGATGTCTGAGGAGGAGAAGGGGGTGTCTGAGGAGGAGATGGGGTGTCTGAGGAGGAGATGGGGGGATAGGTGAGGAGATGGGGTTCTAGGGAAGAGAGGGGAGGGGTAGGTGAGGAGAGGGGGGGGATCTGAGGAGGTGAGGGGGGGTCTGAGGAGGAGATGGGGATCCGAGGAGGAGATGGGGGGGTAGGTGAGGAGATGGGGATCCGTGGAGGAGATGGGGGGGTAGGTGAGGAGATGGGGATCTGAGGAGGAGATGGGGGGAAGGTGGAAAGAGGGGGTCTGAGGAGGAGTTGGGGGGTAGGTGAGGAGATGGGGATCTGAGGAGGAGATGGGGGGGGTAGGTGAGGAGATGGGGGTCTGAGGAGGAGATGGGGGGGTATGCGAGGAGATGGGACTCTAGGGAAGAGAGGGGATGGGCAGGGACCGACTGACAACTCATGGGGCCCCCGGGCATTAGGAGATCATGGGGCCCCCCGGGTTTAAAGATGGCCACCACTCGGCAGCCATCTTAACGATGCAACATTAATGTGGCAGGGCCATGTGGAGGGCAACAAGCTCCGTGACATACAGTGTGGCAGGAGACTTAAAGCTGGCAACCCAATAAAGGGACCAGGAGCCTCTTACGGGAAGTGCCACCTTAACAGCATCACGAGCCCCTGGGCAAAGTAATGCACTGGGGCTCCTACCAAGGAGGTGGTGACCTGCGGTGTGCATAGAGCGATGCGGCACACAGTGGCTGTGGCTATATTATGCTTCATATTGGTGTGGTTTTTTTAATTCACTTAGAAATTTTAGTTAGATTTTTTATAAAGTTTTTTTTTTTTACATTTTTCTTTTTTTTTCTATTTTAATGTTCAAGTCGTTTTAAAATAATATCATTTTTTTACATTCTTTTCAGAATCCTGTTGGGGGGTGGGGGGGGGGAGGGAGGCGCGTTGATGAAGTATCAGGGGTCTACATAGATTCCTGAAGTCTCATTTTTGAGACAGAGAAAGGGACTAATAACAAATCCCCAGTCCCTTTCTCTGTAGCCTCAGCTGCACTGCAGATGAATAAACAGGAGACAGAGGCTCCTCCCCATTCATGAACTGAAGCATAGGAAACACAAATACCTGCGGCTGCTGCTGACGGGAGAGGAAAAAAGGGGGCACTCTGGAGGTTATAACCTACAGACTCCCCCTTACATCCTCCAGAGTGCCCCCTTAGTAATACTATACTAAGGGGGTACTCTAGAAGCACTAAACGAAACTCTAGAGGAGTTAGTACCTTTAGAGTGCCCCTTTTGTTCTGCTCCTCCAGGGTGCCCTTATTTAACATATTTAACCACTTGCCTACTGTGCACTTGCTGAGCCCAATTTTCAGCTTTCAGCACTGTTGCGTTTTGAATGACAATTGTGCGGTCATGCAACACTGCAACCAAACATACTTTTTAACCTTTTTTTTCCACACAAATAGAGCTTTATTTTGGTGGTATTTAATCACCACTGCGGTTTTGATTTCTTGCTAAATAAACAAAAAAAAAGGCAGAAAAACTTTCATAGTTTGTTATAAAATTTAGCAAATGGGTAATTTTTCTCCTTCACTTTTGTGCGCTGATGGGGCTACAGTAATAGGCTGCACTGATGGGCACTGAAGAGGCTGCACTGATGGGCACTGGTAGGTGGCACAGATTGCAAGCACTGGTGGGCACTGTTGGGGCTTCACTTATGATCAGTGCCCTGATTATCAGTATAGATGTCCCTTTTACAGAAGCTGGTTATCAGTTCTCTTCTCCCTTTTCTTACTCTGTCAGCATGAGGAAAGAAAAGCTGATAACCGGCTTCCGTATACATGCGGTCAGCTGCGATTGGATACAGCTGATCATGAGGTAAAAGCCACTGATTGGCTCTTTATCTCAATCTGTGATCAGTAATATCCGGAGAACACTGCGGTCACAGAGAGTGGTGGGTGCGATCATTGGAGGACATCATATGACGGCCTCCCAGAACTGGCCGCCATGCTGTAGCCATCATTTGGCTATAGTGCGGTTGACAAGTGGCTTAGTACCTCCTGGCCTGGTCACAACTCATGAGTGGCTGCTGATAAAATACTTTAGAAAAACAGATCGTTGTCTGTGATTCTAAAGAATACATGCGCAGTCTGGAGCCAGCCGATTGGTGACCGGCCGAGCTCGGTCTCTACTTGTGTGGCAGGAATGTGTGTATGCGAGTTTAACCACTTGCCAACCACAGCTGTACTTATACGGCGGCAGGTTGGCTCTGTTATGCCTAACAACGTACCTGTATGTCGTTTTGTGTAGCAGTTAGTTGAGGCCTGCGCACATGCCGATTGGCTAGAGAGGGAGCCAATTAGCGGGTCCGGCGGACGCAATGTCTGCCAGGCACCCGTGATCGCTCCCCATGGAGACAGAACGGCAGTCTTCCTAAGTAAAAATGACATACGGCTGTTCTGTCAGTGATGAACACAGGGATCCTCCTATTTAGGAACACAGGTTTCTGTGTTCATCCAGCAAGTTCACCCCCCCCCCACAGTTAGAAAGCATCCCCTAGGGACACATTTAACCCTTTGACCGCCCCTGGTGTTAACCTCTTTCCTGCCAGTGTCATTAGTACAGTGACAGTGCATATTTTTAGCACTGATTACTGTAGTAATGTCACCGGTCCCCCCAAAAAGTGTCAAAAATGTCAGTTAGGGGTCCGATCTGTCCGCCCCAATGTCGCAGTCCCGCTAAAAATCGCAGATCACTGCCATTTCTAGTAAAAAAAAAAAATGACATAAATCTTTCCCCTAGTTTGTAGACGCGACAACTTTTGGGCAAACCAATCAAAATACACTTATTTTTTTTTTGCCAAACATATGTTGCAGAATACAAATTGGACTAAAATGATGAAAAAAATAGATTTTTTAGTTTTGTTTTATTGGGAATGTTTTATAGCAGAAAGTAAGTTTGTTTTTTTTGTTTATAGTGCAAAAAAAAAAACCACACAGGTGATCAAATACCACCAAAAGAAAGCTCTGTTTGTGGGGGGAAAAAGGACATTGATTTTATTTGGGCACATCGTCGCACGACCGTGCAATTGTCAGTTAAAGTAACGCAGTGCCGTATTGCAAAAAATGGCATGGTCATTGAGGGGGTAAAACCTATCCAGTCCTTAAGTGGTTAAGCCACATCTCACTGCCTGATCTGAGGCTGAGCCCATCAGTTCTCTAATCAGCTGGCTCCAGACTGCGCATGCACAGTTCACAGTAACCGAGAAGGATTTTGTTTTTCTAAAGTGTTTCACTGCCAGCTAATTATGAGTTGTGGGTGCCGGGTGGCCAAGCCAGCAAAGGATCCAGATGTATTTGTGTTTGCTTCCCTTTTGTTTTGCCTGCAGAAATCGCAGGTGCAGCAGAGTGGGGGTAGCAGGGACAGTATTTGTAATGACAGGCGAGGATACTGCTGAGTAAGACAGGTACTCTTATTGAACCCCCTCTCCTACTGTGGTGTTTGAGGGAGATTCACAGCACAAGGCTAGCAGAGAATGCAGGGACAGGAGGTGTGCAGGCTGGAAGGCTGATAAGAAGCCAGTGCAGGGACCTCTGTTATCAAGCATGGGAAGTGGGGGGGGGGGGGGGCACGGGAAGGATCACAGAGGCATTGTGCAGTGGCCGGGAGAACAGAAGAGACCAGGCCCGGACTGGGACAAAAAATAGGCCCGGGCATTTTAGACTGAGCAGCCTTTTTTTTTTTTTAATTTAAACCAAATTACAAATAATGACAGCTACCAGTTTCTCAATGTCTTTTAGTTCTATTTAGCCTGCTGCAGTTACTGCACATCATTTTTAGCACTAACCCATTAGTGGCTGGGGAGGGGGAGGTGTAATCAGTGGCAGTACTGGGGGGAGGGGGTGAATTGAGTGGCAGTGCTGGGGGGGAGGAGTCAGTGGCAGTGCTGGGGGGATGGAATCAGTGGCAGTGCTGGGGGGATGGAATCAGTGGCAGTGCTGGGGGGATAAAAATCAGTGGCAGTGCTGGGGGGGATGGAATCAGTGGCAGTGCTGGGGGGATGGAATCAGTGGCAGTGCTGGGGGGATGGAATCAGTGGCAGTGCTGGGGGGATAAAAATCAGTGGCAGTGCTGGGGGGATAAAAATCAGTGGCAGTGCTGGGGGGATAAAAATCAGTGGCAGTGCTGGGGGGATGGAGTCAGTGGCAATGCTGGGAGGATGGAGTCAGTGGCAGTGCTGGGGGGATGGAATCAGTGGCAGTGCTGGGGGGATGGAGTCAGTGGCAGTGCTGGGAGGATGGAGTCAGTGGCAGTGCTGGGAGGATGGAGTCAGTGGCAGTGTTGGGGGGGAGGAGTCAGTGGCAGTGCTGGGGGGATGGAATCAGTGGCAGTGCTGGGGGGATGGAATCAGTGGCAGTGCTGGGAGGATGGAGTCAGTGGCAGTGCTGGGAGGATGGAGTCAGTGGCAGTGTTGGGGGGGAGGAGTCAGTGGCAGTGCTGGGGGGATGGAATCAGTGACAGTGCTGGGGGGAATGAGATCAGTGACAGGGCTGGGGGGGATCGGCTCAGGGACAGGGCTGGGGGGGGAAATCAAATCAATTACAGGGCTTGGGGGGAATCAGATCAGTGACAGGGCTGGGAGGGGATCGGATCAGTGACAGGGCTGGGAGGGGGGGTTCGGATCAGTGACAGGGCTGGGGTAGGGGGATCGGATCAGTGACAGGGCTGGGAGGGGGGGATCGGATCAATGACAGGGCGGGGGGATCAGATCAGTGACAGAGCTGGGGAATCGGATCAGTGTCAGGGCTGGGAGGGAGGGATTGGATCAATGACAGGGCGGGGCGGGGCGGGGGGGGGGTCAGATCAGTGACAGGGCTGGGGGGGGGGAAATCGGATCAGTGACAGGGCTGGGAGGGGATTGGATCAGTGACAACAGGGCTGGGAGGGGGGGATCGGATCAATGACAGGGCGGGGGGGGATCAGATCAGTGACAGGGCTGGGGGGGGGGAATTGGATCAGTGAAAGGCCTGGGAGGGGATTGGATCAGTGACAGGGCTGGGAGGGGGGGATCGGATCAATGACAGGGCAGGGGGGGGGGGGATCAGATCAGTGACAGGGCTGGGGGGGATCGGATCAGGGACAGGGCTGGGGGGGGTAAATCAAATCAATTACAGGGCTGGGGGGGAATCGGATCAGTGACAGGGCTGGGAGGGGATCGGATCAGTGACAGGGCTGGGAGGGGGGGGTTCGGATCAGTGACAGGGCTGGGGTAGGGGGATCGGATCAGTGACAGGGCTGGGAGGGGGGGTTCGGATCAGTGACAGGGCTGGGGTAGGGGGATCGGATCAGTGACAGGGCTGGGAGGGGGGTTCGGATCAGTGACAGGGCTGGGGTAGGGGGATCGGATCAGTGACAGGGCTGGGAGGGGATTGGATCAGTGACAGGGCTGGGGAATCGGATCAGTGACAGGGCTGGGAGGGGATCGGATCAGTGACAGGGCTGGGAGGGGATTGGATCAGTGACAGGGCTGGGGAATCGGATCAGTGACAGGGCTGGGAGGGGATCGGATCAGTGACAGGGCTGGGAGGGGGGGGGGGGTTCGGATCAGTGACAGGGCTGGGGTAGGGGGATCGGATCAGTGACAGGGCTGGGAGGGGGGGTTCGGATCAGTGACAGGGCTGGGGTAGGGGGATCGGATCAGTGACAGGGCTGGGAGGGGGGATTGGATCAATGACAGGGCGGGGAGGGGATCAGATCTGTGACAGGGCTGGGGGGGGGGGGGAATCGGATCAGTGACAGGGCTGGGAGGGGATCGGATCAGTGACTGGGCGGGGGGGGGGGGGGGGGTCACATCAGTGACAGGGCTGGGGGGGGGGGATCGGATCAGTGACAGGGCGGGGAGGGGATCGGATCAGTGACAGGGCTGGGGGGGGTGTGATCAGTGACAGGGCTGGGGGGGGGGATCGGATCAGTGACAGGGCTGGGAGGGGATCGGATCAGTGACAGGGCTGGGAAAGGGGGGATTGGATCAGTGACAGGGCTGGGAGGGGATTGGATCAGTGACAGGGCTGGGGAATCGGATCAGTGACAGGGCTGGGAGGGGGGGATCGGATCAATGACAGGGCGGGGAGGGGATCAGATCAGTGACAGGGCTGGGGGGGGGGGGGGAATCGGATCAGTGACAGGGCTGGGAGGGGATCGGATCAGTGACTGGGCGGGGGGGGGGGGGGGGTCACATCAGTGACAGGGCTGGGGGGGGGGATCGGATCAGTGACAGGGCGGGGAGGGGATCGGATCAGTGACAGGGCGGGGGGGGGTGTGATCAGTGACAGGGCTGGGGGGGGGGATCGGATCAGTGACAGGGCTGGGAGGGGATCAGATCAGTGACAGGGCTGGGAAAGGGGGGATTGGATCAGTGACAGGGCTGGGAGGGGATTGGATCTGTGACAGGGCTGGGAGGGGATTGGATCAGTGACAGGGCTGGGAGGGGATTGGATCAGTGACAGGGCTGGGAGGGGGGGATTGGATCAATGACAGGGCGGGGAGGGGATCAGATCAGTGACAGGGCTGGGGGGGGGGGGGGAAATCGGATCAGTGACAGGGCTGGGGGGGGGGGAATCGGATCAGTGACAGGGCTGGGAGGGGATCGGATCAGTGACAGGGCGGGGGGGGGGGGTCAGATCAGTGACAGGGCTGGGGGGGGGGATCGGATCAGTGACAGGGCTGGGATCGGATCAGTGACAGGGCTGGGGGGGGGAATCGGATCAGTGGCAGTGCTGAGGGGGTGGTCAGTGGCAGTGATGTGGGGTGAGGGTTAGTTGCAGTGCTGAGGGGGGTTCAGTAGCAGTGCTGAGGGGGGGTCACTTCACTTACCTTGTCCTTGCTGGCTGTAGCTGACTTTACCTCCATCATCAGCCACAGAGAGAAGAGGAGGAGGGGAGGGAGCGCGTGGGAAGGATCACAGAGGAATCTGTGCTGAGACTGCAGGGCTGGAGGAGACAGATAGTGACAGGCTGGATCAGTGTGAGTGCTGTGAGTACTCACCGCTCTTCTAGTAGTGCTGAGGGGAGAGAGAGGAGTCAGCAATGTGCAGCTGCCCGGGAGACCTGAAGTTCAAGCAGTATGTGCTGACAGGCAGCATGGGTAGGTGAGAGGGCTCTAAGGATGAGGAAGAGAGGTGTGAGGAGAAGATAGGGAAGGTTTTGGGCTGAGTTCTCCCCCCTTGTACTTACAGACCACACCGGGAAGCATCGTTTTCCTCCCTCCAGCCATTGGACAAGGGGATAGAGGGGGACGGCAGCCTTCTCTCACTGCACAGCGCTCTCTATTGCCACCTGCAGGCTGGAGGGAGGAGAAAGTCTAATCCTGCGTGACATCACTGGTTGCTAGACGCCAAGCGGCAGGCTAAGTAGCAACCAGTGTGTCCGAAGCAGCAGACCAGGAAGTACAGCCAGATGAGGGCCGCCCAGCCAGCACAGAGGGGAGAAGGCTCGGGGCTAATAGTTATTTAAAATGAACAGGAGACTCGGGGCTTTTCGGGGGAACACTCGGGGCTATAGCCCTGGTCAGCCCCCCCCTGCCGACGCCACTGTCTACCTGTGAGGGTGGGCAGAGGCCAGCGGCACTCTGCCCCGTAGCCAGCACTTCTGCTGGGGGGATGAACATTGGGGTAGTGTCCAATTTTTGGGCAGGGAGAATTGCTTCCTCTACTCCCGGTGGGGATATCTGCTGTTGGGAAAACAGCTCACGCGGATCCTCTCTCAGACTCTCCGGATCCAACTCTTTTTCTGATGCTGGGCAGATGCCAGGGGCACTCTGCCCTGTAGGCAGCGCTTTTGCCGGGGGGATAAACACTGGGGTAGTGTCCAAGTGCTGGGGAAACGGCTCACTGAGGTCACCCCTCGGACTCGCTGGATCTACCTGTGAGGGTGGGCAGAGGCCAGCGGCACTCTGCCCCGTAGCCAGCGCTTCTGCTGGGGGGATAACCACTGGGGTAGTGTCCAAGTGCTGGGGAAACGGCTCACTGAGGTCACCCCTCGGACTCGCTAGATCTACCTCTGAGGGTGGGCAGAGGCCAGCGGCACTCTGCCCCGTAGCCAGCGCTTCTGCTGGGGGGATAACCACTGGGGTAGTTTCCAAGTGCTGGGGAAACGGCTCACTGAGATCATCCCTCGGACTCCCTGGATCTAACTCTGAGGGTGGACAGAGGCCAGCGGCACTCTGCCCCATAGCCAGCGCTTCTGCTGGAGGGATGAACATTGGGGTAGTGTCCAATTGTTGGTGAGGGAGAATTGCTTCCTCTACTCCCGGTGGGGATACCTGCTGTTGGGAAAACAGCTCACGCAGATCCTCTCTCAGACTCTCCGGATCCAACTCTTTTTCTGATGCTGGGCAGATGCCAGAGGCACCCTGCCCTGTAGCCAGTGCTTCTGCTGGGGCACCAGATGAGATACTCTGGACTTGCTGCTGATCACCATTTCCCAGCCTTCCAGCGCCTGTCTCAACTCCCCCTTCTGAGACCTTCATGCTATTAGCTTGTCTCGCTGCCTGGGGGACCTCCAGTGCGTTCCGGCATTCTAGCGATTGCAGTGCCCTCTGTATCATCGCTGCTTCTTCCATTGCAGTTAGTACGGGAAAAGGCAGGGTCACCCCTGGCCCCCATTTGCTTCTCATCTTCGTGACTGTCTGCTATTTCTCTCGGACAGTCCCAGGCAATGGGAGCCATGCCAGGCTGCTGATCACCGTCAAACAGCCACTTGTAGGCAATCTCGAGCTCCCATTCCTGCTCAACCAGGAACTCCAATTCCTCCAGGTCACACGCCCCGTCGGGGAGGTCCAGCTCCTCATCTCGGAAATCCAGAATGTGTTCCAGCCGCCACTCCTCATCGCTCCCAAAGTCTGGGTCTCCGTACATTTTTTGATGGAGCAGCCCCACGCCGCCATAGCCAACGCCTTCTGTCGGGCTGCCATCTGCTGTACCTGGCCACATTTGAGCCGCGAACCACCGGAGGGCTCTGTAGCTGGCGTCCAGCCTCATTTCCTCCTGGACCAATCTTCTGAGCTCCGTCTTCCCCTCATCTCGCGGTCGTTCCCTCAGGAACACCTCTCGCGCACGGTACTGCTTCCGGGACATCTCTGTGGAGGAGGGAAGGATCTTCCCCTGATGGTGCCGCTCGTGGCTTAGCGCCTCATGCCAGAGTTGCCGGCGGATCACATCCTCCCAGCCGAGCCTGGTGTGCTCTGTCACTGGTCCCCGATGGCGCTTCCGCATGCCTTGCAGCCTCCTCCCGAACTCCGCTCTCATGCTGGCTGGTCCCCATATCACTCCTCGGCAGCTGCCCAGATCTTGAATCCTGGTGGTGGTTTGGATGTCCTGGACTGCAGGAGACATCCCACCGCTGCCAACCAATGTAACGGATCTTAGTACCCCAGCTGAGCACATCCGCCGGACCTGTGTCTCCTGTCTTCCAAACGCACCCACAGCCTGCGGAGAAGCCATATCCAGCCCTTAACCCCTCAATCACGAGACAATCCACACAGGTGTTGAGGGTTAACCATGCAGAGCTTAAACTGTTTATTACATTCCAAGACACAGTTTTACACACAGTTAGGGAAACTCCCTTTAGCCTGGCCACAGCGGGGGAAGGGGACAAGGAGCAAGCCAATGGGAACTGAACATTTTTACATTGAAACAGTCTCTTAATACACACCCCCTGCGGAGAAATGTCTCCAGCTCAGACCATTGTCCACACAATTAGACACAGAAACAGGAGGGGGGGGGGGGGGGGGTGGGTTGTAACATTACATTACATTAACTCAATGCCATGAGTCAGTTGTTCAGAGGATGAATAAAGGGAAAATAAAATGCAATGTCCCAAACTTATAAGAAAATGACACAAAGGGGTTTACAATCCAGGGACAGGGTGATCCGTCACCCATAGTGATGGTTAGTACCGTCACATCTCTTCCCCCCAAAGGTAGACTAATCTGGCTATATACTCTCGCCACATGTCCTGCATTGGCATTGTCTTGCACCTGGAGGAACCCAGGACCCACTGCACCAGCATAGGGTCTGACAATGGGTCCAAGAATTTCATCCCGATACCTAATGGCAGTCAGGGTGCCATTGTCTAGCCCAGTGGTTCTTAACCTTGTTGGAGGTACTGAACCCCACCAGTTTCATATGCGCATTCACCGAACCCTTCTTAATTGAAAAAATAAAATATGATTTTTTCAAATTCAAAACATAGGTATATATTTAGGTATATATTTATACATAGGTGCACAAAATGAACAAAACGATTAAAAAATAAAACCATAAAAAAAAAGGCTCCATAGCTCAGGGGTTAGAGCACTGGTCTTGTAAACCAGGGGTCGCGAGTTCAAATCTCGCTGGGGCCTCCCTGCAAGTGTTGGCGACTGTATCTCAAAAAACAAAACCATTAAGAACAAAGAACAAAACCATTAAAACATGGGGTGTCAGGAGGGCATACTATGGGGTGTCAGGAGAGAACACACTGAGGGGGGAGGTGTTGGGAGGGCATACTATGGGGTATCAGGAGGGCACACACTGGGGGGGCTGGGAGGACATACCATGGGGTGTCAGGAGGGAACACACTGGGGGGAGGTGTTGGGGAGGGCATTCCATGGGGTATCAGGAGGACATACACTGGGGGGGGGGGGTTTGGGAGGGCATACCATGGGGTATCAGGAGGGCACACACTGGGGGGGTTGAGAGGACATAGCATGGGGTGTCAAGAGGGAACACACTTTGGGGAGGTGTTTGGAGGGCATACCATGGGGTGTTAGGAGGGCACACATTGGGGGGAGGTGTTGGGAGAGCATTCCATGGGGTATCAGGAGGGCACACACCAGGGGGTATTCACAATGCTTTATTGAGCTAAATGAAAAGGACATGCATTTCCATCTGTCAGCTAACAGCACCTCTATGCTAAGCTGCAGTAACTCAGCAGACGTAGCATAGAGGTTCTTGTAAACGAATTCACCATGTACAGCTAGCTGAGCCTACCTCCAGGAACATTCACTCGGCTCCCTCTGCTCAGCTGCTCACACTTCCCTCTTCCAGGCAGGCGCGATCTCCGTGGTCAGGTACATCCCCATCCTGCCCACTCACGCAGCAAACAGCCTGCAGGAGATAGGCTGGAAACCTGCTGGGGGAGGTACAGGGGGCGGAGTGTCAAGTGTCTATGTGTAATGGCTGTGAGTTGTCCCGACCGCAGCTCTGATTTCCCGGGGTGCGCTCGGCCTCACAATCAGTAATATTTTCTCGGGGGGAGCAATTGCCCCTTTGTCCCCCCCGCCGAACCCCGGAGACTGACTCACCGAACCCCTGGGGTTCGATCGAACCCAGGTTAAGAACCACTGGTCTAGCCTGTAGAGGTCTGTATGTCCCTCCATGGATACGCCTCCCCCAGACCATCACTGACCCACCACCCAACCGGTCATGCTGAACGATGTTACAGGCAGCATAATGTTCTCCACATCTGTCAGGAAAGAAAGACGCCTCTAAGTGCAGTATTAAAAGGATTTATTATTTGGTGCAAGGGATTAAAAAAAAAAAAAAAAAACACTTACAAGATGGCAGAGATAACAGACATGTATTAATTGTCCTCTTCTGGTTTGCTGTGTCCTCTGTCTGCTGGGTGAGGGAGGATGAGAGAGTTGTCCTGCAGCTGTCTGGATTCCCTGGTGACGTGGAGGAACGAGGAAGCGGAGAGGCAGATGGCGACCCAGGTTCCAGAACCAAGCTGGAACGCACACGGCTGATATGCCCAACGCCTTCTTCCGACGCCATAACGCAGGGCTTGACAAATTTTCCTGAAATCTAGGAGCCAGCTAAAAAAGTTAGGAGCCAGTTTTTTTTTTTTAAACTAACAACCAAGCTTTATTTAATAAAACGGATACTAAATTTACACATAAATACGACTAGAACCCCACTCTCCTCTATAGCACAATTGGATGAAAACAGACTGTCTGTCTCTTTCCATCCGATGCCATCTGATCCGATCCATGGGATGGATAGAAAATAGAACCACCATCCGTCTGCTTTTGGTGGACAGGATCAGATGGCGGCAGATTACTGCTCCATAGAGGAGAATCAAGGGTCTGATCAGGTCTGCCTGAAAAACTGACAGGCGGACCTGATCAGACAGCCCGTGTGAAAGGGGCCTTCGGCTGTGGCATGGCAATGAGGAAAAAAAAAAAAGGATATATATATATTTTTTTTTTTAATAATTGGAAAAAAAAAGAATTTTTTTTTAATAATTAAAAAAAAAAGAAAAAAATATATATATTTTTTTTTTACATTTAAAAAATAAATTAAATAATAATAACCACACTCCCTGTCAAAGGTAACTAACTGGACAGGGAGATGGTAATGAATGAATTGAGAACAAAAAGGCAGTGGAAACAGTCATTACAACAGTCATTACTCCCGGCCTCCACAAGAGGGCGCCAGTTTCCCATTGGAAGCCTGTCATCTCAAGTAGGCCGGGGCCTCAATTTTCGGACGGCCCGGAAGTCCGTGCACTCCGTGCGCGGAAGTCCGGGCAAAAATGACAGGACACCTTCTGCAGGGCACCTCCAGGTGCGAGGTCGCTAATTCTAGTCGCAAATGCGACCTGGCGCCCGGGGATTGTCGAGCCCTGCCATAACGTGTTTCAGAGCATGTGCGGCTCCTTCGTCAGACCTAAGCCCATGTTTGTTCAGCAGGCACAGAGTCAGAGCCTTGTGTTCAAACTCTCCGTTGAGAGCCAACTGACGACCTCCCGGCCCTTTCGACTTCCTCTGTCCAATCAACGCCTCACAAGACCATCAGGATAGGATAGTCTTGTGAGGAGTTGATTGGACAGAGGTAGCCAAGAGGGTCGGGAGGCCATCGATTGGCTTTCGGAGAGTTTGAACACAAGGCTCTGAGCCTGCTGAACAAACATGGGCTTAGGTCTGACGGAGTCACACATGCTCTGAAACGCGTTACCGCCCAACGCTTTCCCCTGACGCCATACAGGCCACGAGCGTTGCAGCTTGGTTCTGGAACCCGGGCCACCATCTGCCTCTCCGCTTCCTCGTTCCTCCACGTCACCAGGGAATCCGGACAGCTGCAGGACGGCTCTCTCATCCTCCCTCACCCGGCAGACAGAGGACACAGCAAACCAAAAGAGGACAATTAATACATGCCTGTTATCTCTGCCATCCTGTAAATGTTTTTAATCCCTTGCATCAAATAATAAATCCTTAGAATTCTGCACTTAGAGGCGTCTTTCTTTCCTTATATGATCCTATAGAGCTGCTTCTCACACAAGTGCTGCCCTCAGTGCAACCGCTCTACCGCAACAAAGGACCAGACAGCCTTCCTCACCAGAGCGCTGTAACGCTCCTGCGTTTTTATTATAGGCTGGATTTGCAGCTACAAAATCTCCACTCAGTAGTCATGTAGAGATGTGTTGCATACCAGATCCAACTCTCCAGGACTCATCACCGTGGGCCTGTCAGCTTCAACATACAGATATATACACACTCAATGAGATGTTCCTGGAGTGATAGGATGTATATGATAGTATGAAGGTGATGTGCTGAAGGGACAGGTGTGAACAGTGACAAGGATGGTAATCACTTGATAGGTTTTGTATAGGAGAGTTCAAGATGGTATTTAGGAATGCAGATAGGTTAGTATCGAGTATGCTAACAGGTGGTGAGGACAGCAGATGACAAATACAGGATAGACTAACCCAGTGCAAGGATAGATAGTAGTAGACAGGAGAGCTAGCAATCTATGCAGCAGTGCAGATGATAGATGGTAGTAGGCTGAAGAGCTAGCAATCTATGTAACAGTGCAGATGATAGGATAGTATAGATAGGTAGTAACAGTCCTTAATGTACATAGGTAGATAGTGCAATAAGGTTATGGAGGGTTCCCCTGCGGGGTACTTATCACTCGTAATGTTAGTAGTTTAGAGAGGTCCAGTAGATAAGGGATGGTCCGGTAGCGAGATACAGGGATCAGTAGCGAGGTTCCGGTCTGCTCCAGGTAGAGGGAATAGCTGGAGGTTCCGATCGAGAGACACGCTTGAAAGCATGTGGATAACAAGGCAGGTTGAACGAACAATGTGAGTGAGACCGCCGGCGGTTGAAATAGCCGCTCTGCGGCGCTCAGCAGTGACATCACCGTTCTTAAAGGTATATGCGTACCACCTGAAGAGAAAGGTGGGACGCATTACAAAGGAAAGTGGTGATTAAGGGTACCGGAGGTACCAGAATCTTACAAGCACCCACATCTCTCCCTTCCTTTCACGTCTGTCACATGTGCTCAGAGTGAACCTGCTCTCATCTGTGAAAAGCACAGGGTGCCAGTGGTGGAGCTGCCAATTCTGGTGTTCACTGAGGCAGGGCAGTGAGCACAGAGCCCACTAGAGGAAGTCGGGCCCTCAGGCCACCCTCATGAAGTCTGTTTCTGATTGTTTGGTCAGAGACATTCACACCAGTGGCCTGCTGGAGGTCATTTTGTAGGGCTCTGGCAGTGCTCATCCTGTTCCTCCTTGCACAAAGGAGTAGATACCGGTCCCGCTGATGGGTTAAGGACATTCTATGGCCCTGTCCAGCTCTTCTAGAGCAGTGTTTCTCAACTCCGGTCCTCAAGGCACACTAACAGGCCAGGTTTGCAAGATAACTGAAAAACATCACAGGTGATATAATGTGCTGCTCAGTGATTTCAGAATTCTAGTCTGCATCTCTCCAAGGTAATACTTAAAATCTGGCCTGTTAGTGTGCACTGAGGACCGGAGTTGAGAAACACTGTCCTAGAGTAACTGCCTGTCTCCTGGAATCTCCTCCATGCTCTTGGTAATGGTACGGATTAATGTGCCATCGTGGAGGAGTTGGACTGCGTGTACAACCTCTATAGGGTCCAGGTATGGCCTCATGCTACCAGTAGTGACACTGACCCCAGCCAAATGAAAAACTAGTGAAAAACAGTCAGAAAAAAATGGGTAGGGAAAAAAATGTCAGTGGCCTCCACCTGTAAAACCATTTTTGTTTTGAAGGTTGTCTTCTTTTGCCCATCCAATGCACCTGTTGGTAATTTCATTAACACCAAAGCAGCTGAAACTGATTAACAACCCCCTCTGCTACTTAACTGACCAGATCAATATCCCAGGAGTTTAACTGACTTGATGCTATACTCTGATTCAAAAGTGCTCCTTTAATTTATTTGAGCACTATATATACAATATATATATATATATATATATATATATATATATATATATATATATATATACACACACACACACTAGGGATAGACCAATTACCGGCGTGGCCGATATGCACTTTCCCTGATATATCGGTATCGGCCTTGGAACTGGCCGATATTTTTGTGACTTCATTCTGCCTTCTTAGGCCGCCTCCCTTGCCTTGGACAGCCTCCTCTGGAGTCGGGCCTAGTCTAGCCACCCACCCACCACAGGATTCCAGACAGCCAGCCACCCACAGACAGTGTGCCAGCCAGCCAACCACAGGCCCTGTACCAGCCAGCCACCCACAACCCCTGTGCCAGCCAGCCACCCACCCACCCAGTAGGCATTAAACAAAAAATTAACATGTTCAGTACCAGATTTGTGTCAAAAATTGTCTTTATTTTTCAAAACTTTAAAATGTACAAAATATCGGCCCATATCGGCCGATACCGAAACATTGTGACCAAAATATCGGTATCGGCCCTGAAAAAAACATATCGGTCTATTGGGCCATACACACTATCAGATTATCTGAAGACTTTTGTCTGTAGACTTACCAAAACCATATAATATGAGGTCAAACCTGAACACTTTCAATTTGTATGCAATCCGGCAGGCCCTTGCACTACATAGAAAAGGTAAATCTGAAGAAAAAAGTCTTCAGATAATCTGATAGTGTGTATGGCCCTTATCTCTAATAGACACACACACATACACTGACTGCTCAAAAATTTAAAGGAACACTTTTTCTGGAAGAATGGTGAAACATTCCCACAGACACACTCCTAAACCTTGTGGACGGCCTTCCCAGAAGATTTGAAGCTGTTATAGCTGCAAAGGGTGGGCCAACTAAATATTGAACCCTACGGACTAAGACTGGGATGCCATTAAAGTTCATGTGTGTGTAAAGGCAGGCGTCCCAATACTTTTGACATAGTGTAGTTCTCTATGATGTAAGCTACACAGGTATCAGCAATGTTCCAACTCTGTTTAATGAATTGCTATTACAGCCTACTTGTGAAGGTTACACTATACAGAATGCATGCTCAACCTGGGGCCCTCCAGCTGTTGCGAACTACAAGTCTCATCATGCCTCTGCCTTTAGGAGTCATGCTTGTAACTGTCAGCCTTGCAATGCCTCATGGGACTTGTAGTTCAAGTAGCTGCAAAGGGGGGGCCAACTCAATATTGAACCCTACGGACAAAGACTGGGATGCCATTAAAGTTCATGTGTGTAAAGGCAGGCGTCCCAATACTTTTGACAATATAGTGTAACTCATCTCTTATAAATAACCCCCATAGATGTCTCAGCAATCACAGGGCGCTCACCTTCCTCCACCACAGCAGCCGTTGCCGCAGCCAGTAGTCCCGCCACTGAGCACAAGTCTTGGCTGAGCTGAACCAGACCAGAGAGGCCGCCGTCCTCTCCCCCACCCTAGAATATGAAAGTAAAATTTATCAACTTACAGGAACTTAATAACCTCATAAAAATGGATTTTTGTAAGAACTTACCGTAAAATCCTTTTCTCTTAAGCTCATTGACAGACGTAGTCTTCTTGATTCTCAAGAGCTGGGTTATGTTGTCTCCGCAGGAGTAGGACTAGGCAGAATGACAAAACGTTCTGGCTCCACCCTAGGGGGCAGTCCCTGAGGGTATATCCTCCCTCTCTCTGCTACAGGGAATCAGTTCTGTTTAAAGCAGTACAGAGAAATTAACCCAACCCAACTCAATGATAGAGGGGCGGGTACTACGTCTGTCAATGAGCTTAAGAGAAAAGGATTTTACGGTAAGTTCTTACAAAAATCCATTTTTCTCTATCGCTCATTGACAGACGTAGTCTTCTTGATTCTCAAGAGCTGGGACATCCAGAAGCAGTGCCACAAATGAGGGGTGGGATTGACAAAATCAAATCCAATCTAGAAGGCCCAACCGGTGCCAAACTAGAAGTTTTAAAGGCTCATTATAAACAAAGAATGAGACTAAAGAAAAAAATTTCCAACGGAAAAAAACCCTCGAGGTAGACCACTGGTCTCCTCAAATTGCGGCCTGCAAAACCTTGCGGCCAAATGAGGCATCAGACGATGCCATTACATCAACCTTATAATGTTTTGAGAAGGTATGCACCGACGACCAGGTAGCCGCCTTGCACACCTGGACCACTGACGCCTGATGGCGAAAGGCCCATGACGCACTAAGTGCCCGAGTGGAGTGCGCCTTAACAGGGAACGGGGGCTCCCGACCCTTAATAGAATAAGCCTGCACTACCGTCTGTCTGATCCATCTGGAAATGGTCGCGGCAGATGCAGGCAACCCCTTTTTGGGTCCATCTGGGATCACAAAAAGTGAATCCGTCTTGCGAAACGAGTCTGTCGTTTTCAAGTATACCCTGATCGCCCGGACCACATCCAAGGAGTGCAAAGCAAATTCCCGAGGATGACTGGGCTTAGGACACAGGGAAGGTAATACAATTTCTTCATTCAGATGAAATTCTGAAACTACTTTTGGTAGGAAGGATGGATTCGGACGAAGAACCACCTTATCTCTATGAACCACCAGATATGGTGAACGACAAGATAATGCGGCCAGTTCTGACACCCTGCGTGCAGAAGTAATAGCCACCAAGAAGGCCACCTTCTGGGACAACGTGGGTAGAGGAATCTCCCTAATATTTTCAAAGGGAGGTTTCTGAAGAACCGACAACACTAAATTAAGATCCCAGGGGGGTAACGGCGCGTGCACTGGCGGAGCCAGATGTCGCACCCCCTGGATGAAATTCCGCACCAAGGAATGAGTAGCCAAAGGCTTCTGAAAGAAGATGGCTAATGCTGAGACCTGACCCTTGATAGTACTCAAGGCCAGTTTCTGCTCAACCCCTTGTTGCAGAAAAGCCAATATTCGACTAATCGAATAAGACCGAGGACGGAACCCCAAAGGTTCACACCATGCAATGTAGGACTTCCATGTGCGATGATAAATCTTTCTGGAAGTCGCTTTCCTTGCTTCAACTAGAGTAGGAATAACTGAAGCTGACAAACCTTTGTCCTTCAGCACCTGGGTCTCAATAGCCAGGCCGTTAAAGCCAGCGATCGTAAAGCAGGATGGAAGATCGGTCCCTGAGACAGTAGATCCTCTCTGAGAGGAAGTCTCCACGGGACGTCCGCCACCAGTCTGACCATGTCGGCGTACCAAGCTCGACGAGGCCAGTCCGGAGCTACCAGGATTACTGGGATTCCTTCCTCCTCTACCCTGCGAAGAAGTCTTGGCAGTAACGCGAGAGGAGGGAAGGCATATATTAGCTGGTATTGCCCCCACGGGGCGATCAGTGCGTCTGCGGTTTCTGCTAGAGGATCGCGGGAGCGAGCCACGAATCTCTGAACTTTCCTGTTGAATCGTGATGCCAACAGATCCACATCCGGGGTGCCCCACCGTAGGCACAATTGGTGGAAAACGTCTGGATGGAGGGACCATTCCCCCTGATCCAGGGTCTGACGGCTGAGATAATCTGCCTGCCAATTCTCCACCCCCGGAATGAACACCGCAGAGATTGCTGGAACAAATCGTTCCGCCCAGCGAAGAATGCAAGCCACTTCCTTGGCCGCTCGGACACTCTTGGTGCCCCCCTGGTGATTGACATAAGCCACGGCCGTGGCATTGTCCGACTGGATCCGAACCGGGCTGCCCTGGAGCTGCTCGGTCCAGTGAATCAGACAAAGTCTGATCGCTCTCAGTTCCAATACATTTATCGGTAATCTGGATTCTTCCGGGGACCAAAGTCCCTGGGCAGATAATTGACCGAGAATTCCTCCCCATCCGGATAGACTGGCATCCGTGGTCACTATCGTCCAATATATTGGCAGAAATGACTTTCCCTGGCTGAGCATTGGAGACCGAAGCCACCAAACCAGAGACTCTCTGGTCTGTTTGCTCAATCGTATCTGATTGTCCAGGGATTCCGGATTCCGATTCCATCTGAGAAGAATCTCTTGCTGAAGAATTCGGGTATGGGACTGGGCAAATGGGACTGCTTCGAAGGAAGCCACCATCAACCCCAGAACCCTCATGCAAGTCCGAAGGGAAGACCAGTTGTTGGACAATAACAACTGGACTGCTGATTGAATCTTTCGAAGTTTCCCTACCGGAAGAAACACTCTTGTCCTGACTGTGTCTAGAATTAGACCCAGATATTCGAGCCTCTGGGTGGGAACCAGAAAAGACTTTTGCTGGTTCACCAGCCACCCGAATTCCTGTAAAGAAATCATAGTAATTTCTATGTTTTGTAGCAAGGTCTGAGGAGACTCTGCATGAAGCAGAAGATCGTCTAGGTAACCTAGAATCGATATACCTCTTTGGCGCAGAAGTGCCAACATTGGGGCCAACACTTTTGTGAAGACCCGCGGAGCCGTGGCGAGACCGAAAGGTAACGCCACAAACTGATAGTGGTTCTCCTCTACGGAAAAGCGTAGAAAACGCTGATGTCCTGCGAAAATGGGAATGTGAAGATAGGCGTCCTTGATGTCTATGGACGCTAGGACATCCCCTGGATGCAGGAAGGCTGCTACCGTGCGAATGGACTCCATTCTGAATCTTCTTATGTTGACGAAAGAATTGAGTGCTCTTAAGTCCAGAATTGGACGCACTTTGCCCTCTTTCCTGGGTATTGTAAACAGGTTTGAATAAAACCCTTGAAACCGTTCTGTCCAAGGAACGTGGACTACCACTCCTTGTTGTAGTAGATCTGTGACTGCTCTCCGCAGATCTTCTAGACGATCCGGAGATAGTCGGATATTGGAAGGGAAGAATCGCGCCGGTGGGAGAGATCGAAACTCGATCTTGTACCCTGACTTTATGACTTCGCAAACCCATTTGTCCGGGATTCTGGAAAGCCATGGATCCGGGAACCGGCGAAGACGTCCCCCCACCCCAGTTATGGGTGGGGGCGCACCTTCAGGCTTTGGATGGTTTATCTTCAGGTCTGGAGGGGGCGGGCTTTTGCTTGCCCGACCAACGACCCCTGACGCCTCCTGTAGGAACCTTGGAGGACTTCGTTTTTTCACCCGCTGGACGAAAAAACCTCTTGTGAGCAGAAAAAGAAGGCCCTCGTCTTTGACGAGTTCCTCTACCTTTAAAATTTTGCGGTAAAAAGGTGCTTTTTCCACCGGTGAGATCCTTAATGATCTCATCTAAGTTGGCTCCAAATAGACGTTCTCCTGAAAAGGGGATATTAGCCAATGCTTTTTTGGAACCTTGGTCGGCTATCCAACCTTTTAGCCACAGTGTACGCCTGAGAACCACTGCTGAGACTGATGCTCGCGCCATTAATGGAGTGGCGTCTAACGCCGCATCACATACAAACTGTAACCCCTGTATCATTTGTTCCAACAAATCTGATACCGCCTGAGGGACTTCTTCTAAGTCCCGGCGTAACCACTTGGTCCATTCAGTTACAGCCTGCGAAACCAGACCAATAGCAATTATTGGTCTGAAAGCTGATCCAATCAAGGAAAACATGGTGCGAGACATAGCTTCTATCTTGCGATCCACTGGATCTTTAAAAGACGGAGCGTCTTCTAAAGGAATAACCGTGGCTTTATTCAATCTAGCAATTGGTGAATCCACCACAGGTGGTTCTGTCCATTTCTTAATAAGGGTTTCCTCAAACGGATAACGCCTGTCAATGCGTTTGGAAATATTAAAAGTGCGTTTTGGCAGACGCCATTCTTCATCGATTGGATTGCCAAAACATTTGGGCAATGGAAAAACCTTTGCCACTTTGATGCGCTTTTTAGTCCCAAAAGGGATCTCAGTTTCAGCTATTTCTGATGGAATACCCTGTAACCTTAAAGTCTCTTGAACAGATACAATGAGTGCGTTTACCAACGCTTCCTCTCGGGCTATGGCAGATGCCGAAACATCCTCCTCACTGTCTGAAGAGACAGGACCCGAGACACCAATACCAGATGAAGTACCTGCAACTGCAGAAATAGGCTCAGAGTCTGAATCCGAGGTTTCAGATAATAAGGGGTTAGGCGGGGGTCGCTTTCTTGCGCCCTGTCCCTGACAAGCCACTTCCACCCGGGACACAAAAGTTTCCATAATGGCTGACAAAGATTCAATTGTCAATGGGGTGCTGGAGGATCCCGCAGACCCCTCGAGGGGATCCGGAGGAGATACATGAGTGGCAGGGTCCATGTTAATACAGGACACTTTTTGCCAGCAATAAACAAAAAAAACTCTTTTTTTTTTTTTTTTTTTTTGTGTGTCTCCCCCTAGCGCAATAGCGCCCCTCAGAGTACCTGCTTCTCGATCCCAGAGAGAGAGAGAGGGACCCCCAAGGCTCACCAACCGATGCAGTGCAGTTTCCAACAAACTGCAGCCAGCGTCTGTCTTACACAGACTGGAAGGAGCTGTTTGCTTTTTCCCGGGCAGAAGGCGTGGCTCCGCCCCCTGTGTACGCCTTCGGGCGTTCCCAGCCCTCCACGAGGAAGCTGGGCTCACAAAACATGGCCGCCCCCATAGAAGAGACATAAGACTCCAAAAACATGGCGGCCGGCGTGACCTGAGGACATACATACATTCGGTCTACGGCAAAATGGCGGCGGACCGCCGATAACGTCTTCCCAGCACATCCACCTGCACTCCTGAGAGGTGACATATGGATCTACAGAGATACACTGCACATAAGGTAGGATTATACCTCCTATGTTTGCTGTAATGTTACAGTCTGCTGGGTAGAGTGTTAGCTCTTGAACCAAGTCCACTTCCCACAAACACATGCTGTATTACAAGGGTGACTTGTAAGTGTCAGATATATACTGATCATATATGGAGGGGCCCATAATATATACTGCCTCATAAATGAGGAAAAAAAGGGAACGTTTTACTCACCATACCGAACCGACAGGCACCCTCTCTTCATAATACCCTCTCCACCGAGGTGGGGGTTTGTGGACGCCTCGACTCTCTGGTCCTGGCGTCCAAGCGAGCTTTTAACTCGCAAAGTCAGTCCCTTTACTGGGACTCCGTCGCGGCCGACTCAGCGCACTGGTCTGCACGCGCTTTTAGGCAGAAACCGGGGTGACCACTGGATCTCACATCCAGCCCGTCGCCCGGCCCCGCATACTTACTTGAATATGTCGCGGCCGACCAAGCGCAATGCCTGGTCTGCACGCGCTCGTAGGCCGGCTGGGGTGACCACAAGTGTCGCCCAGTCCGGCATTTTTGCTTGAAGATCTCACAGGAAAAAAACACTGGAGAAAACTACCTAAAAAATGTCTTTTTCTTAAAGAAAAAAAGTCTTGCCAGGACCAAAAGATCCCAGCAAGGAACTTAGGTCCTTACTCCTGACTAGACAGAAAAAAACTGATTCCCTGTAGCAGAGAGAGGGAGGATATACCCTCAGGGACTGCCCCCTAGGGTGGAGCCAGAACGTTTTGTCATTCTGCCTAGTCCTACTCCTGCGGAGACAACATAACCCAGCTCTTGAGAATCAAGAAGACTACGTCTGTCAATGAGCGATAGAGAAAAATCAATTCTACTCCTGAACTTTATCGCTTTATCGCTGTCAGTAGGATTCTATCTCTTGTTTTTAGGATTTTGCACCAGTTGATTAAATCGGTGGCCTGTGAACCCATGTGACCTCCAATCTCCTTCCCCGGTATTAATCAGAGCGCACACACCTGAGAGTTACTAACAAACTGCATTGTGGGTAAAAGACAAATGAGAAATACATTGTATTCTGCACACTAATTTAGACCCCCCCCCCATTACTAGGTACATTACAAGATGGCTGACCTGCAGGTGCAGATCCTTGTTGTCTGAGATTGGATGAAAACATCTCCCCACCTCTGCAATACCAAAAGGCAACTTTCTGTTCAGGAGCTCCAAACAAGGGGGGTAATAATACAAGGCACCTAAAATTGGAAAAATATTTTAAAAAGTCAACATTTTCAGCCCCTCCCACAATGGTGAGATTTTCCCCCAGTAATTCGTGTCTCTGCCCCTCCCACAATGGTGAGATTTCCTGCAGTAGTTTGTGTCTCTGCCCCTCCCACAATGGTGACATTTCCTGCAGTAGTTTGTCTCTGCCCCTCCCACAATGGTGACATTTCCTGCAGTAATTTGTGTCTCTGCCCCTCCCACAATGGTGACATTTCCTGCAGTAGTTTGTGTCTCTGCCCCTCCCACAATGGTGACATTTCCTGCAGTAATTTGTGTCTCTGCCCCTCCCACAATGGTGACATTTCCTGCAGTAATTTGTGTCTCTGCCCCTCCCACAATGGTGACATTTCCTGCAGTAATTTGTGTCTCTGCCCCTCCCACAATGGTGAAATTTCCTGCAGTTTTGTGTCTCTGCCCCTCCCACAATGGTGACATTTCCTGCAGTAGTTTGTGTCTCTGCCCCTCCCACAATGGTGACATTTCCTGCAGTAGTTTGTGTCTCTGCCCCTTCCACAATGGTGACATTTCCTGCAGTAGTTTGTGTCTCAACGCCTCCCACAATGGTGACATTTCCTGCAGTAATTTGTGTCTCTGCCCCTCCCACAATGGTGAGATTTCCTGCAGTAGTTTGTGTCTCTGCCCCTCCCACAATGGTGACATTTCCTGCAGTAGTTTGTGTCACTGCCCCTCCCACAATGGTGACATTTCCTGCAGTAGTTTGTGTCTCTGCCCCTTCCACAATGGTGACATTTCCTGCAGTAGTTTGTGTCTCAACGCCTCCCACAATGGTGACATTTCCTGCAGTAATTTGTGTCTCTGCCCCTCCCACAATGGTGAGATTTCCTGCAGTAGTTTGTGTCTCTGCCCCTCCCACAATGGTGACATTTCCTGCAGTAGTTTGTGTCACTGCCCCTCCCACAATGGTGACATTTCCTGCAGTAGTTTGTGTCTCTGCCCCTCCCACAATGGTGACATTTCCTGCAGTAGTTTGTGTCTCTGCCCATCCCACAATGGTGACATTTCCTGCAGTAGTTTGTGTCTCTGCCCCTCCCACAATGGTGACATTTCCTGCAGTAGTTTGTGACTCTGCCCCTCCCACAATGGTGAAATTTCCTGCAGTAGTTTGTGTCTCTGCCCCTCCCACAATGGTGACATATCCTGCAGTAGTTTGTGTCTAGTGTTGGGCGAACGGTTAAGCCTCAGCAGGAGTTTGAGCTTATTATTA
The DNA here is from genome assembly GCF_965119305.1 of Pelophylax lessonae. NCBI lineage: Eukaryota > Metazoa > Chordata > Amphibia > Anura > Ranidae > Pelophylax > Pelophylax lessonae. The sequence goes on along the minus strand of NC_138771.1, from coordinate 74,073,612 downwards.
GCTATTCACCCCGTTCGGCAAACACCCAAATTTGCAGGGTGTTTGCTGGGTGTTCCCTGTGCTGCACAGCGCATTCTACGCAAGCTCTGCCCAATAAGGGTGCAGTATAAGCTGGTTGTAAAGGAGCGGCCGGGAAGCCGGCTACAGCGTCCTTAACAACCAATGAGCCATCAGCGGTCAAAAAAAAACGGTGTGGGGGCCCCCCAAACCCCCCCCCCCCCCACAATACATACCAGTCCCTTATCAGAGCATGCAGGCAGGGGAGTCAGGTAAAGGGTGGGGGTGGGGTGGGAAAATGATGAGTGTGGGCCCCCACCCCCTCCTGAACCATACCAGACCACATGCCCTCAACAGGCAGGGGTGCTTTGGGGCAGGGGACATGTTGAAGGGGACAAGGATCTCTTCCCCAAAATCTTGGGGTGTGGTTGTGGGGGGTCTGCGGGCATCAGAATCGGGTCTTGCCCGCCATATGTGAATGAGTATTGGGTACATTGTACCCCGACCCATTCATCAAAAAAAAAAATGTCAAAATTAACTAAAACAGTAGACAGGTTATTGACAAATCCTTTATTAAAAACTAAAAAAAACCCGCTGTCCTCTAATGTAGATCGATCGACAATCACAACGCCGCCACCACGGGACCTGAAAAAAAAAAAATGCCTCCGCCCACCGCAAAGACAAACTGCCCAATGGCTGGCTTGCCGTTTGACAGTTCTTATATTAGGTAAGAGCGAGGCCACCTGGCTGCAACACCTGGTGGCACCACCCCCCTTGTGACATCACCAACCAGTGCATGCTGGGTCGATGACATAACTGGGGGGCGGTGCCACCAGTTGATGTCACCAGGTGGCCCCGTCCTAACCGAAGAACTGTCATATTTGATGATGTCAGTTGATGTCACCTGGTGGCACCGCCCCCCCTTGTGACCTCACCAATACTTGCTGGGTCAATGACATCACAGGGGGGCGGTGCCACCAGGTGATGTCGCCAGGTGGCCCCGCCCTTACCTATATAAGAACTGTCAAACGGCAAGCCAGACATTCGGTGGTTTGCCTTTGCGGTGGATGGAGCAATTTTGTTGTATTTTTTAGGTCAGGTGGTGGCGTCGTTAATGACGATGGATCTACATTGAAGGACAGCGTTGTTTTCTTTTTAATAAAGAAATTGTAAAAAAAAAAACCTGTCTACTGTTTTTTTTTTTATTTTGACACTTTTTTGGTGAATGAGTAGGGGTACCCTACTCATTCCCATGGGAGGGGGGAGGGAATAGGACCTGGGGGCCCCCTTGTTAAAAGGGGGCTGCCAGATTTCGATAAGCCCCTTGCCCACAGACCCCCACAAACACAGCCCAAGGTTGTGTGTAAGAGGCCCTTGTAGGAGGATGCATGCTTGGATAAGGGTCTGGTAAGTACTGGGGGGACCCCACACCGTTTCCTTCTTTCCTTTTTAAATAGCTGGGTGCCAGCACTTGCAAATCAATTTAAATGTGATTTAAATATTTTTTTTAGTTGATAAATGTCTGTTTTGCTGCAGCAGGTTCTATACATGGTACAGATGCTCCACTTTACAGGCACTTTTTCATTTTTATTGTTGCACTTTAAGCATCATTAAAATCACTGCTCCTGTGAAAAAATGTTGCATTGATACTTGTCCCCCAGGGTAGTACCCAGCCCCCATACCCTTTTTATGGCCAATTACTTGCATATAAGCCTTCATAATGGGGACTTTTGATTTCTTATGTTCGCACCCCATAGCCTTTAATGGGTTTGTGGCAGAATTCCCGAACGGGGGTGTTCAGCCCATCTCTATTTGTGTCATTGTTACCATATAGGAGATCTTGGCGAGGACCGGCCATCTTTTCCAGCTCCTCCTGGGTTAGACTTTGGTTTTGGAGGCGGTCCAGACGGGCTTTGGGGAGGGTCTTCAGCGGTGGTCTTGGTGAAGGGTTGGATGTTCCTGGTAGGTGACACAAAGAGTCAATGGGCAGAACCTGTTCCTGGTGCAGCACCATGGCGTCCCACCATTCCTTTACCATGTTCCTTTTCATTTGGGCTCCCAGGGGCCCCAGGCCGTGACGTCCTCCTAGAACAGAGGCCAGAGTCATCTTCTCCCCCAACAGGAAGAACCTTCAACGGCACAACTCCAGAAGATCATCGCTCTCCCGCCGTCCGGCCGCCAGCCTTCTGCACTGCAGTAATAGAGACGCTGGAAATGTCTTCCTTGTCCGCCCGACCTGGACTAGTCCCACCGCACACCAAGACATGGCGGATCGTGGTCACCTGACACAATATGGCCTCCGCCGGGGGATGGTACATAGCTCTGTGAGAATAGTACAGAAAGATAATGTGAGAATGACATTGTTCATGGCAGCCAATCAGCAGTCAGGAAAAGAAAAACGCTGCCAGGTGAGATCTAAACTTTACTGCAGATCCTTGCCTGCTCCTGTTCTGTAGATACAGAGGTAAGCCATTCACACATGCAGAAATCATTAAAAAATAGCACTAATTGGCAGCTCGTGTCTTCATAGGAGGCGCTGTCAGTGCGCTACACCTAAGAACAACGCAGGGGATGCCACATTCCAGGAAACATCCCTATTATACAGGCAGATTACAGGAGCAGGGGCTGGAGGAGATGTAAGGGAGGCTGGTCTATAATCTGAGTACTATTGCCATGGCTGGAAATGAGGGATACAATGGGGACAGGTTAAAAGATTGTACATAGAGCCGATATGGGGAGGTGACATACACACCGATACAATGTATTATATATAGGAGGACATGGAGACGGTATAGGGGGTGACATACAATGTAGGTATATACAGTATATATATACAGTATATATATATATATATATATATATATATATACATATATATACACACACACAGTATATATAGGGGTGACATACAATGAAGTTATATATATATATGGGGGTGACAGACAATGAAGTTACATATATATATATGGGGGTGACATACAATGTTGTTTTATATATTTATATATATATATATATATATATATATATATATATATATATATATATATATATATATATTTGGGGGTGACATACATTGAAGTTATATATATATATATGGGGGTGACATACATACAATGAAGTTACATATATATATATATATATGGGGGTGACATACAATGAAGATATATATATATATATATATATATATATATATATATATATATATATATATATATATATATATATATATATATATATATGGGGGTGACATACAATGAAGTTATATATATATATGGGGGTGACATACAATGAAGTTATATATATATATGGGGGTGACATACAATGAAGTTATATATATATATGGGGGTGACATACAATGAAGTTATATATATATCTATATATATATGGGGGTGACATACAATGAAGTTATATATATATGGGGGTGATATACAATGAAGTTATATATATATATATATATATATATATATATATATATATATGGGGGTGACATACAATGAAATTACATATATATATATATATATATATATGGGGGTGACATACAATGAAGTTATATATATATATATAAATATGGGGGTGACATACAATAAAGTTTTATATATATATATATGTATATATGGGGGTGACATACAATGAAGTTATAAATATATGGGGGTGACATACAACACACAGATCGAATTTGTCACCAACCTACAACAATGTACTTCCTCCACGTGCCACCGCCCCGCACAGCACGCTAGAGGGCGCCCGCCTCCTTCCCTGCCCACTAGGGGCGTGTCCTGCGTAAGTGACCGTGCTCGTTTCATGACTCAGCAATAGGGGGCGTGCCTTTCGTCTAACACATCGCTACCCAGTGGTAGAGGCGTGCCTGGCGTTTCAAAGCCCAGTCTGGAGGCGTGCCTTGTGGGCCAAAGATCAGTCGGGGGGCGTGCCTTGCGGGCCAAAGCTATGTATGGAGGCGTGTCTTGCGTTCCAAAGCTTGGCCTGGGGGCGTGCCATGCGTCCCTCCTTCCTCCTTATTATGGTCTGATCTATATATAGCTGTTTATAAAAAGCACTGGTGGGTTTAACCAATAATTTTTTTGTATAATTCCCCTTCAACCACTTCTGGACGGGAAGGATTTACCCCCCTTAATGACCCGGCCATTTTTTGCAATTCGACACTGTGTTAATTTAACCACTTAAACCCCGGAAGATTTTACCCCCTTCCTGACCAGGGCTTATTTTGCGATTCGGCACTGCATGACTTTAATGGACAATTGCGCGGTCGTGCGACACTGTACCTAAACGAATTTGGCGTCCTTTTTTTCCCACAAACAGAGCTTTCTTTTGGTGGTATTTGATCACCTGTGCGATTTTTTGATCATGCGCTATAAACAAAAAAACAGCGACAATTTTGCAAAAATAACAATATTTTTCACATTTTTTATATGAAATTCCCCCCCAAAAAATGTAAAAATCTAAATTTTTTAACATTTTAGGCCAATTTGTTTTCTGCTACATATGTTTGTTTAAAAAAAAAACGCAAAAAGCGTACTTTGATTGGTTTGCGCAAAATTTATTGCGTTTACTAACTAAGGGAAAGATTTTTATCATTTTTATTGTTTTTTTTTTTTTAACAAGTAATGGCGGCGATCTGCGATTTTTTTTGCGGGACTGCGACATTGCGGCGGACAGATCAAACCCTTGACTGACATTTTTGACACTTTTGGGGGTTTCAGTGACATTACTACAGTAATCCGTGCTATACATATGCACTGTTACTGTAAAATGACACTGGCAGGGAAGGGGTTAACTTTATTGGAGCGGGAAGGGTCAAGTGTGTCCCTAGGGGCGTGTTTCTTACTGTGATTGGATGTGGCTGTGTGTGTAACAGCACAGATCAACGGTCCTACATAGCAGGACCGAGTGATCTGTGCTTTTACACAGGGGAGAGTGACAGGCGACTTTCTCCATCTCTACCCGATGATCGCAAGTGACCGGCGGACATCGGGTCCGCCAGTCACATGCGCCGGCTACTTCGGGTACAAGCGGGGAAGGGAGCGCGCCTCCGGCGGCGCGCGCTCGCCCCCTATTCGCTCCCAGGCTAGTGACATACCGGTACGTCACTTTGCCTGTGAGGGGCTGACCGCCGCCGTATATAGTCGGGCAGCGGACAGCAAGTGGTTAATGGAAAATTGCACGGTCGTACGACGCTGTACCCAAATATAATTGACGACCTTTTTTTCCCACAAATAGAGCTTTCTTTTGGAGGTATTTGATCACCTCTGCGATTTTTATTTTTTGCGCTTTAAACAAAAAAATGACAATTCTGAAAAAAAATAAAAAAAAAATATATATATATATATATATATATATATATATACCGTATTTTTTTTTTCACTTTCTGCTACATAACATTCCCAATAATAAAAAAAAAATGTAAAATCAAATTTTTTTCATAATTTTAGGCCAATTTGTATTCTGCTACATATTATTCGTAAAAAAAATAAAAAAAAACCAGAATAAGCATATTTTGATTGGTTTGTGCAAAAGTTAATCGCGTCTACAAACTACGGGAAAGATTCATGCCATTATTTTTTTTTTAACTAGTAATGGCGGCGATCTGCGATTTTTTGCGGGACTGCGACATTGCGGCGGACAGGTCGGACCCCTAACTGACATTTTTGACACTTTTGAGGATACCAATGACATTACTACAGTAATCAGTGCTAAAAATATGCACTGTAATAATGACACTGGCAGGGAAAGGGTTAACCCAGGGGCCATTAAGGGGTTAACCACTTACAGATATACTGTGGCAGGATGGCTCGACTGCAAGAACCGACGTTTGAGTACGTCGGTTCGCAGGAGCGTGCTTTCCCCATTAGGAAGCGGGGGTGCCAAATCCAAATCACAGGACCGGCACCCGCGATCGATCCCCGCTGAGAGAGAAGGACGGTCGGATGTTGTAAACACAGCTGACCGTTCTTCTCTCTGGAATGATCACAGAGCTCCTGTGATCCTTCTATATAGAATCACAGGTCTCTGTGTTGATTCCAGAAGTCCCTCCCCTGTACAGTTAGAAAACACTCCCCTAGGCTCACATTTAACCCTTTGGTCACCCCTAGGTTAGCCCTTCCCTGCCAGTGTCATTAGTACAGGGAGGAGGACCAGAGCGACGTCATGACGTGACTTCCAGTCCAGGCTGTAAGTAAATACATTTTTTTTCCTTTAAAGTGAAAAAATATTTTTTTTATTATCATTTGCTTTTAACCCCCTCCTTTCCAATCCTATTCTGACACTTCGCTCCTGCATGTAAAAATCTACTTCTTGTACTAGAAAATTACTAGCAAAAATTATTAGCAGAGACCCTACAGAATAAAATGATGGGTGTTGCAATTTTTGTTGTCACACGGTATTTGCGCAGCGGTTTTTTGGAAAAAAAAAACACTTTCAAGAATAAAAAAATAAATAAAACCGCAAAGTTAGCCCAATTATTTGCATACTGTGAAAGATAATGTTACACCGAGTAAAAAGATACCTAACAATTCCCGCTTTAAAATTGCGTCTGCCTGTGAAATGGCGGCAAACCACGGACCTTAAAATTCTCCATAGGCGATGCTTTAAATACCTTTACAGGTTACCAGTTTAGAGTGGCACAGGAGGTCTGGTGATAGAATTATCGCATCGCTTTGACGTTCGCGACAATTCCTCAGATGTGCGGTGCGATCACCGTTTATATATGTGTGCGGGAGTAACATATCCATTCCATTTGCATAAGCAGAGTGGGACGGGGGCGCTTTAATTACTTTTTTTATAATTTATTATTTATTTTATTTAAAAAAAATATATATACCATTTTTTTATTTTATTTTTTGGTAATAACTTTATTTGTATCACAAGGGATGAACAGCATCTCTTGTGACAGCATGGGCCGTGACATGTCCTGTCCTCTTTATGGAGAGACTTGGGATCCATTAGACCCCAAATCTCTCCTCTGGCCCCCCCCCATGCAGCCAATCAGACTGAGATCGGTCCAATCGGCTGCTTCTCTGGTCACTGATGGACAGGTAAACAAAGGGGGCGGAGCCGGGAAATGATGAATACTCGTCGCTCCCTGTTCCCAGGGTTACATAGAGAGGGGGACAACGTCAGTTCCTCTCTCTCTGTACAGGGCAGCCATCGCCGCCGGCCGCATCACTCCCGGCCTCTTCTATGGGACTGGAGAGACGGGGGAGGGGGGTGGAACCTCCTTCAGCAACCCGCAGAAGTGATCGATGATCGAGTAGCTAATTGGCCCCTCAGATCACTTCTGCTTTGTAGAGAATTTTCTGGCTGCAAACAATGATATGGAGATGATGCCTGTAGGTGCCCCCACCATCCCGGTATTACCAGTGACACCCGAGGACGTACGGGGCGTACATTTGGGGGAAGTGGTTAAAGGTAAAGAAGAGATTTGGGGTCTTTCAGACCCTACATCTCTCCAAAAAGAGGACCGGTCATCCTTATCCTTATATGGCCCATGGAGCACCCGTGGGGCGGCCCCCGCGGACCACACCAGGCCGCGCACCATAACCCCCCCTCCCCAGGACCTTAGCAGGACAGGAGACAGGAAACAGGGGACAGGACAGAGGACAGGCAGGATCTCCCCCGCTCACTCACCCTGCCTGGATATCTGCAGCAGCAGGCAGCGGCGTCGGCTTCTTCCTCCCGTTTTCTGCGTCTCATCCCTCCTCCCCAATGCCCAATTCCATGGCTTCTCCTTTTGGCCAATCTGAAAACGGGTCTCAAGTTCCGCTTCCTGATTGGCAAGGAGGAGGAGGATCCGTGTGACAATAGCGAATTTTCATTTGCTATTGTCACACAACTGGGTGGGCTCAGGGCGCAGTGTTCTGCGCCCTGAGCCCACCCTTTTTTTAGCCTATTAGAGCCTCTGGCTCTAATCACATGGCTAAAAAAAAAAAAAAAAAAGCCCCATTGAAGTCCATGCATCCGGCGCCCGCATGTAGATTAGGAGGTCGGAAGCATGGAGAGGGGGGCGGCGCCCCTGCGCCCCCACGGCGCCAGCCGCCACTGCTTATATTCTATTACCAGGGATGTCTACATGCCTTGTAATAGGAATAAAAGTGACAAAAATGAAAGGAACCGTGTAAAATAAAGAATAAAATAAATAAGAAAAAAAAACACCTTTAGTGCCCCAATCCCTCAGTGCTCGCACGCAGAGGAGAACGCATATGCACCTCGCGCCCTCATATGTAAACGGTATTCGAACCCCACATGTGAGGAATTGCTGCGAACAATAAAAAAAGTGACCCGGAAAACGCCATGCACTACTTTGCCATGTTTGTCGCACATAGGGCGGCCCAATGAAATCAATAGACTGCTCTGTGCTTGTTGGGTAAAAAAAACAAAAAACACTTTAAAAAATGGGCATTTACCATCTAAGTGTATGTCAGAGGTGTGACTGGGCGGGGCCTTCCTCACTTCACAAACTATGGAATGCTTTGAAGGCAGAAATTAGCAATTAGCACATTGGAAAAATGAAAATACATAAATTTCCAACAGTGAAAGGGTTAAAATGACTGAGTGCTCTCCCCTCCCCCTCTCTGAAAGTAGCAGTTGCTCGTGTCTGCAGACACTACACCCCCGCTGAGCCCCATGTGTAATATTCTGCACCCTTTTTCAGACTCCCCCCACATACAAGTTAAAAGGTAAAATAGAACTAAAGACACATTTTTCCCAAAGGGAGGGATAGAACCCCTGTCAGGTTTTCTTTGCCGTCTGTGTCCCCGTTGGGGAGATTTCCCTTCACTTCCTGTCCCATAGACAAAAACGGAAGTTAAAAAAATCCTCCCATGTGACATAATCCCAGGGTGTCACCAGAACTAGTGTCCCCATTGGAAGATTTCCCTCTAATTCTGCTTCTGGTGACAACCCAAATATTGGAATTTTCTTTCACTTTTGGTGGTAATGGTAAACATAAAACACAAAGAGGGTGAATATCCCTAAAGGGGGCGCACACAGCGATAAAAACCTAACAGGTGTTCTAATCCCTCTCCACTCCATCCAAAACTAAAAACATTTTCCTTTATTTATATTTTAACATATGGCCAAGAAATGGGAAAAAAAAAAAAACAGATTTGGCAGTGAAAGGGTTAATAAATGAAAGGGGGAACATTGGATTTACAGTTAAAGTTTTTAAAAAAATTAAATATATAGTTTAGTCGTGAAAGGGTTAAAACCTGAAAGGGGGGGGGGATAGTTTGGCAGTTAAAGGGTTAAAAAGTGGAAAAATAATTGTTTTTTAAGAATGCTGAAATAAATGGGAAGATTTGATCTCTGGGAGGATTTATAAGACAACATTCACCGTCTTATCATAGGAATACAGATTTTTATTTCAGCCATGGGACTGTAAGGGTTAAATGTCAGTGAAAATAACTGTCACTTCCAGAAAAACATGTTATTACAGAAGCCGTATCCCTATTAGATCCGTATACTGAGCCTACAACCTGAATTCACACAGCTCGCAAACAAGGACGAGGCTCCTTTAAGAAAAATCGTCAGTTATTTTTTTTTGCTGAGTCATCCTGAGATTTTAAAAAAAGTCACATGACCAGTGGGAGGAGCCATAGCCTATATAAGGAGCCGCAGGAGCGGGAAATCACTGAGACAAGTGTTGACGCTGACCAGTGAAGACCTGTCTTTATCTCTGCTGAGATATTTCTTGAGATTTCATTGGATTTGATTTCATTTGATTTCAATTTCATTGCGATTTCATCGTTGTACGTTTAAAGCGTGTTTCATTATTTTTAATAATGAACCAATTTAAATGTAAACAGCTTTTTTCTCTGAAAAACACCAAAGAGAAAACCCCCATAGGAAGAGCAGCTATGGAAGAAGGTATCAGTGACCATCCTGCAGATACCCCAACCAAGAAGCCCCCCAAAATGAAGAGGGCTCGGGCTTTTGTGCGCGGCTGCGCCAGAGCCGTTCTCAGATGTATTGGTCTCGGCCGTAAAGCCAATGGACCTCCCCGAAATACCGACACTGGGATTGGTAAGTGTTGTGGATATTAATAGATACAAAATAACCGACACCCTTTCATTGGATCCTTCCACCCCATTGATGACAGGTCACCCCTCCCCCCATATGTACACATGTATAGGGATTGTGAGGGATATAGGGATCGATAGATAGGATTATAGGGATCAAGAGAAAAAAACTGTAAATCTTGGAGCTGTATACAGGGGGCTAAGTAGTGAGTGTACAGCTTTTATAACAGTGTAAATTTGCTGTCCCTTCAAAATAACTCAACACACAGCCATTAATGTCTAAACAACTGGCAATAAAAGTCAGTACACCCCTAACTGAATATGTCCAAATTGGGCCCAATTCGCCATTTTCCCTCCCCCGGTGTCATGTGACTCGTTAGTGATACAAGGTCTCAGGTGAGAATGGGGAGCAGGTGTGTTAAATTTGGTGTTATCGCTCTCACTCTCATACTGGTCACTGGAAGTTCAACATGGCACCTCATGGCAAAAAACTCTCTAAGGATCTGAAAAAAAGAATTGTTGCTCTACATAAAGATGGCCTAGGCCAGGGGTAATGAATTAACATTCAAGGAGGTCCGGCCGCTAAAATTTGCTTTGGGCCGAGGTCCGAATCTCAAGTCTGTGCTATGACTCAGAGAGACGGGCAAAACAAAACGTGTCCATCAGCAATGCTCTTAACATAAAATATGCCCATTCGAGTGCCCTTTAACATAAATTGTGCCCATCAGCATGACCCTTAACATAACATGTTTTTGTTTGTTTAGCAAAAAAATAAAACCCCAGTAGGAATTAAATACCACCAAAAGAAAGCTCTATTTTTATGAAAAGAAATGATAAAAATATATGGGTACAGTGTAGCATGACCGCGCAATTGTCATTCAAAAAGTGACAGAGTTGAAAGCTGAAAATTGGCCTGGGCAGGAAGGGGGTTTAGGTGCCCAGTAAGTAAGGGGTTAATGAAAGCTGCATAACATGAAATTAACATTAAAGCTTATATGAGATCTACTTTAACCACTTGCCACCTGCAATACGTATATATCCGTTGGAATCTGCAAGTGGTTTCCCGGGATTATAGCTGAAAATATCCCCCATAACCCCAGTACCCAGCTTTCTCATGAAACCGCTCCAAGCGGCTCATGAAACACTCGTCGGTGTTTCCCGGGCTTACCGTTTCCGCCAGTTCACCTGAGAAAGGATCTGGCGTTGTGGCCAGCTGCTCCCATAAACCATCAAAGAGTTAGTACGCTTTCATCCACTCTATGACCTTGGAGGACCAGAGCGACGTCATGACGTGACTTCCAGTCCAGGCTGGAAGTAAACATTATTATTTTTTTGAAAGCATTTGCTTTTAACCCCCTCCTTCCCAAACCTATTCTGACACTTCGCTCCTACATGTAAAAATCTATTTTTTTTTTTTTGCTAGAAAATTACTTAGAACCCCAAAAAATTATATATATTTTTTTTCAGCAGAGACCCTATAGAATAAAATGGTGTGTGTTGCGATTTTTTTATGTCACACGGTATTTGCTCAGCGTTTATTTTAAACACAATTTTTTTAGGAAAAAAACACTTTCAAGTATAAAAAATACAACAAACCAGTAAACTTAGCCCAATCTTTTTGTATACTGTGAAAGATAATGTTACGCAGAGTAAAAAGATACCTAATATGTCAGGCTTTAAAATTGCGTCTGCCCGTGGAATGGCAGCAAACTACATTGCTTTAAACTCTCCATAGGCGATGCTTTAAATGCCTTTACTGGTTACCAGTTTAGAGTTGCACAGGAGGTCTGGTGATAGAATTATTGCATCGCTTTGACGTTCAACAATACCCCACATGTGCGGTGCGATCAACGTTTACATATGTGTGCGGGAGTAACGTATCAATTTCAATTTGCACGTGAGCACAGTGGGACGGGGCGCTTTATTTATTTTTTTATTATTTATTTTACAAAAAAAAACAATTTTTTACCCTTTTCTTTATTTTATATTTTGGTAATAACTTTATTGTATCCCAAGGGATGAACAGCATCTCTTGTGACAGCATGGGCTGTGACAAGTCCTCTTTATGGAGAGATTTGGGGTCTATTAGACCCCAAATCTCTCCTCTGGTCCCCCATGCAGCAGATCAGACTGAGATCGGTCCGATCGGCTGCTTTTCTGGTCACTGATGGACAGGTGAACAAAGGGGTCGAAGCCGGGAAATGATGAATACTCGTCGCTCCCGGTTTGCAGAGTTAAAGAGAGAGGAGAACGATGGCAGTTCCTCTCTCTCTGTACAGGGCAACCATCGCCCCCGGCCGCACCACTCCCGGCCTCCACGATGGGACTGGAGTGGTGGGGGCGGGGGCAGGGGAGGGACCGCCTTCCGGAACCCGCAGAAGTGATCCAGTGGCTAATTGGCCCCTCAGATGACTTCTGCTTTGTACAGAATTCGCTGGCTGCAAACAATGATACGGAGATGATGCCTGTAGGTGCCCCCACCATCCCGGTATTACCACTGACACCCAAGGACGTACGGGGCGTACATTTGGAGGAAGTGGTTAAAGGTAAAGAAGAGATTTGGGGTCTTTTTGACCGTACATCCCTCCAAAAAGAGGACCGGTCATCCTTATCCTTATATTCTTTTACAAGGGACGTCTACATTCCTTGTAATAGGAATAAAAGTGACAGAAATGAAAGGGACCGTGTAAAATAAAGAATAAAATAAATAGGAAAAAAAAAACGTTTAATGCCCCGATCCCTCAGTGGTCGCATGCAGAAGAGAACACATATTCAAGTCGCGCACATATATGTAAACGGTATTCGAACCCCACATGTGAGGAATCGCTGCGAACAATAAAAAAACGTGACCCGGAACACGCCATGCGCTACATTGCCATGTTTGTCGCACATAGGGCGGCCCAATGAAACGAATAGACTGCTCTATGCTTGTTGGGTAAAAAAAAGAAAACGCTTGAAAAAAATGGGCGTTTCCCATCCAGATGTATGTCAGAGGTGTGAATGGGCGGGGCCTTCATCACTTCACAAACTATGGAATGTTTTGAGGGTAGAAATGAGCAATTAGCACACTGGAAAAAAAAAAATGGAAAATGGAAAAATGTACATAAAAATGTCCAGCAGTGAAAGGCTTAAAATGACCCTCAAAATAACTATTTGAGCTCTCTCCCCTCCCCCTCTCTGAAAGTAGCAGTTGCTCGTGTCTGCAGACACTCCACCCCCGCTGAGCCCCATGTGTAATATGCTGCACCCTCTTTCAGACTCCCCATCACCCCCCCCCCCCCACATACAACTTAAATGTTAAAATAGAACTAAATACATTTTTCCCCCATTTAGAATAGAGTAAGGGAGGTATAGAACCTCTGTCAGGATTTCTTTGCCATCTGTGTCCCCATTGGGGAGATTTCCCTTCACTTCCTGTCCCAAAGCCAAAAACAAAAGTTAGAAAAATCCCCCAAAGTGACATAATCCCAGGGTGTCACCAGAACTAGTGTCCCCATTGGAAGATTTCCCCTCTAATTCTGCTTCTGGTGACAACCCAAATATTGGAATTTTCTTTCACTTTTGGTGGTAATGGTAAACATGAAACACAAAGAGAGTGGATATCCCAAAAGGGGGTGCACACAGCGATAAAAACCTAACAGGTGTTCTAATCCCTCTCCACTCCATCCAAAACTAAAAATAAAAATGTTTTCCTTTATTTATATTTTAACAAATGGGCAAGAAATGAGGAAAAAAAAAAAAAGGTTTGGCAGTGAAAGGGTTAAAGTGTGTGTGTGGAGGGGGTTATTTGGTTTGGCAGTGAAAGGGTTAATAAATGAAAGGGGGGGGCATTGGTTTTAATGTTAAATTGTTAAAAACAATGAAATATATAATTTGGTAGTGAAAGGGTTAAAAGCTGAAAGGGAAAAAAATGGTTTGGCAGGTAAAGGGTTAAAAAGTGGAAAAATAATTGTTTTGTAAGAATGATGAAATAAATGGGAAGATTTGATCTCTGGGAGGATTTATAAGACTCCATTCACCGTCTTATCATAGGAATACAGATCTTTATTTCAGCCATAGGACTGTAAGGGTTAAATGTCAGTGAAAATAACGGTCACTTCCAGAAAAACATGTTATTACAGGAGCCGTATCCCTATTAGATCCGTATACTGAGCCTACAGCCTGAATTCACACAGCTCGCAAACAAGGACGAGGCTCCTTTAAGAAAAATCGTCAGTTATTTTTTTTTTGCTGAGTCATCGTGAGATTAAAAAAAAGTCACATGACCAGTGGGAGGAGCCATAGCCTATATAAGGAGCCGCAGGAGCGGGAAATCACTGAGACAAGTGTTGACGCTGACCAGTGAAGACCTGTCTTTATCTCTGCAGAGATATTTCTTGCGATTTCATTGGATTTGATTTCATTTGAATTCAATTTCATTGCGATTTCATTGTTGTACGTTTAAAGCGTGTTTCATTATTCTTAATAATGAAACAATTTAAATGTAAACAGCTTTTTTCTCTGAAAAACACCAAAGAGAAACCCCCCATAGGAAGAGCAGCTATGGAAGAAGGTATCAGTGACCATCCTGCAGATACCCCAACCAAGAAGCCCCCCAAAATGAAGAGGGCTCGGGCTTTTGTGCGCGGCTGCGCCAGAGCCGTTCTCAGATGTATTGGTCTCGGCCGTAAAGCCAATGGACCTCCCCGAAATACCGACACCGGGATTGGTAAGTGTTGTGGATATTAATAGATACAAAATAACCGACACCCTTTCATTGGATCCTTCCACCCCATTGATGACAGGTCACCCCTCCCCCCATATGTACACATGTATAGGGATTGTGAGGGATATAGGGATCGATAGATAGGATTATAGGGATCAAGAGAAACAAACTGTAAATCTTGGAGCTGTATACAGGGGGCTAAGTCTCCCCTCCCCCCAACTCTCTCTCTCCTCACCTGTTAGCTGCCAACCGATTTTTTTTTTTTTTTTAACTGCCAGTGTGAAGGAGAGCGGCATGGTACCCGGGATCTGCTAATCTCAGTGCAATGCTTTACAGGATCCTAAAAGAAAAAAAAAGTAAATGTACGATTTCTTACCTGCTAAAAAATTGCCATTTATTATTCTTAGCTAAAAGGTGAAATAATCCTTTATGGTCGGCTCAGATGAAGTGTTAGCTCTCCATTTATTTTCAATGTACACAAAATCAGACACAATGGAAGAGTTTTATTTTATTTTTTAAATAATTGTACTGAGGTTTATACAGTATCTCACAAAAGTAAGTACACCCCTCACATTTTTGTAGATATTTTATTCTATCTTTTCATGTGACAACACTGAAGAAATGACACTTTGCTACAATGTAAAGTAGTGAGTGTACAGCTTGTATAACAGTGTAAATTTGCTGTCCCCTCAAAATAACTCAACACACATTAATGTCTAAACCACTGGCAACAAAAGTCAGTACACCCCTAAGTGAAAATGTCCAAATTGGGCCCAATTAGCCATTTTCCCTCCCCGGTATCATGTGACTCGTTAGTGATACTCAGGTGTGAATGGGGAGCAGGTGTGTTAAATTTGGTGTTATCGCTCTCACTCTCTCATACTGGTCACTGGAAGTTCAACATGGCACCTCATGGCAAAGAACTCTGAGGATCTGAAAAAAAGAATTGTTTCTCTACATAAAGATGGCCTAGGCCAGGGGTAATGAATTAACATTCAAGGAGGTCCGGCCTCTAAAATTTTCTTTGGGCCAAGATCCGAATCTCAAGTCTGTGCTAAAACAAAACGTGTCCATCAGTGTGACCCTTAACATAAAATGTGCCCATCACCATGACCCTTAGCATTAATTATGCCCATCAGTGTAACCGTTAGCATAGAATTTGCCCATCAGCGTGACCCTTAACATAAAATAGGGGCACGCTGATGGGCACATTTTATGTTAGGGAGCACTCTGTTGGGCAAAACAAAACGTGTCCATCAGCGTTGCTCTTAACATAAAATGTGCCCATCAGCATGTCCCTTATCATAAAATATGCCCATCAGACTGCACTTGATAAAATAAGTAACCCCCTTAAAAATGTGACTCACATACCTTTGGGGGCAGAAAATGCGAGAGCCAAGAGCCGCAAACAGCAGGGGGGCAGGCGTGCACTTGACATCTAGCCCCAACTCACGGCCTGACTGGGAGTGAGTCGGGAGCGGTAGAAAGAAGGAGTGGGGTGGGGCGCATACACGGGACGTCACTGGTTGCTTGGACACGTGAGGTCCCAGCAAACCAAGGACTGCTTATAGTGGCGGTCTGACAGTCCAGGTGGAAGCATCGTGCAGTCCGTTCTTTGACCGCGGGCTACCATTTACTGACGGCTGGCCTAGGCTATAAGAAGATTGGCCAAGACCCTGAAACTGAGCTGCAGCACAGTGGCCAAGACCATACAGTAGCTTAGCAGGTTCCACTCAGAACAGGCCTCGCTTTGGTCGACCAAAGAAGTTGAATGCACATGCTCAGTGTCATATACAGAGGTTGTCTTTGGGAAATAGATGTATACGTGTGGCCAGCATTCCTACAAAAGTTGAAGAGGTGGGGGGTCAGGCTGTCAGTGCTCAGACCATACACCACACACTGCATCAAATTGGTCTGCATGGCTGTCATCCCAGAAGGAAGCCTCTTCTAAAGATGATGCAGAAGAAAGCCCGCAAACAGTTTGCTGAGGACAATCAGACTAAGGACATGGATTACTGGAACCATGTCCTGTGGCCTGATGAGATGAGACCAAGATAAAATTATTTGGTTCAGATAGTGTCAAGAGTGTGTGGCGCCGGCGGCAACAAGGTGAGGAGTACAAAGACAAGTGTGTCTTGCCTACAGTCAAGCATGGTGGTGATAGTGGGAGTGTCATGGTCTGGGGCTGCATGGGTGCTGCCGACACTGGGGAGCTACAGTTCATTGAGGGAACCATGAATGCCAACATGTACTGTGACATACTGAAGCAGAGTATGATCCCTTCCCTTCAGAGACTGGGCCACAGGGCAATATTCCAACATAACGACCCCAAACACACCTCCAAGACGACCACTGCCTTGCTAAAGAAGCTGAGGGTAATCCGTTGATCTCTGTTTTTACACTAGTAGCCATGTCCCATCACAGTTAGAAACACGCCCCTAGGACACACTTAACCCCTCCCTCTCCAATACAGTAAACCCCTTCCCTGCCAGTGTCATTTTTAAAGTAACAGTGCATATATATAGCACTGATTACTGCAGTAATGTCACTGGTACCCCCAATAGTGTCAAAAATGTCAGTCAAGGGTCCGATCTGTCTGCCGCAATGTCGCAGTCCCGCAAAAAAGAAAATCGCAGATCGCCGCCATTACTCGTTAAAAAAAAAAAACACCTAAAATGACAGAAATCTTTCCCTTAGTTAGTAAACGCAATAACTTTTGCGCAAACCAATCAAAATACGCTTATTGTGATTTTTTTAACCAAATATAGGTAGCAGAAAACAAATTGGCCAAAAATTTTTAAAAAATTAGATTTTTACATTTTTTTGGGTGGGAATTTCATATAAAAAAATGTGAAAAATATTGTTATTTTTTTCAAAATTTATGCTCTTTTTTTGTTTATAGCGCAAAAAGTAAAAATCGCACAGTTGATCATATACCACCAAAAGAAAGCTCTGTTTGTAAGAAAAAAAGGACGTACATTTAGTTTGGGTACGGCGTCGCACGACTGCGCAATTGTCAGTTAAATTCGCACAGCGCCGAATAGCAAAAAGTGGCCCAGACGTAAGACAGCAAAATCCTCCGGTGGTAAAGTCCTGCTACGTGAACCGCATTATTCTTCTACTTGGTGTGCCCAAAGGTACCCCAGGTCTCTTACAATCCTAGCACCACCCCTGGCACAATGAACGCCATGCTTACTCTTCACTGTGCCACACTAAGTACACCACTTTTTTTATTTTTTTAACAGAAAAAAAGAAAAAAAAACACTTTTTTTATTTTTAATTAAGCAGCCGAGCTCAACTTATGATTTTGCACACAGGCCCACCGATTTCATAAAACGCCCCTCATATGACAGAATCAGTCCTGTGATTGGCAGGTCCCTCCTGCCCTCCCCCTACTGGGGTAAAGATTCTGTCAAAGGGGGGTTAAGCATAACTAATATATAGCAATTGAAGGAACAGCATGAATATCTATAAAACAATGATAAGAATATAGGAAACCATACATTACTATTCCGAATACATAGTCACTTGTTTTCTCTCCCGGCCAATGCAAACCTATCAGCTGGTGCCAGGCTGGTGTATGACCCCCATAGCGAGTAACCCCTCTCCTGTCTGATCTCAGGGCTGAGAAATCACAAGCTTTCTGGGCAAAACTGACACTTAAAGCATCTGCTTAGCTGGTCTGATGATTCACAAGCCCCTACCACAATGCAAAGCCAAGCAAGTGACACCAATACCTCCTGTTGCAACTTCTTTTGTGACGCACCCACTCATTTAAACATGAAAGCGCATTATCACACCACTAAAAATGCTTGTTACCAGCTTCCTGAGTCATTGAAATTTAGTGGAATGGCATAACTGCCAGGCAACCAGAATTTTTATACGAAGGCCAACAGTAGTGATCCCTGTGTCCCTGTCATGTTGTGTTTATTTATAGGTTCCTTGCACTGAATTTTTCTCTGTATAATCTGATGTTTTATGAAGAAAATATATATGAAATGTAGATGAAGGTGCTAAATCTAATTCTTCTTTTCTATTGCAGATGAAGGCAGAATTTTATTGCAGACGGATCCCACGCAGCAGGCCTTCCCCAGTGAGCAACAACGTGACATCCACATTGAGGGCCAACCAAAATGTGATGTACACATTAAGACTCCAGAAGAATGTGACGTTCCTGTTGAGACTTCAGCAGAATGTGGCATTCCCACTGAGACTCAGGCAGAATGTGACATTCCTGTTGTGACATCACCAGAATGTGACGTTCCCCATGAGACTGCAGAAGAAAGAGACGTTCATGTTGAAACTTCATCACAATATGAAGTTCACATTGAGACTGCTCTAGAATGTGACATTCACAATGGTACTCCTCCAGAATGTGATGTTCACAATGAGACTAATCAAGAATGTGACTTTCACATTAAGACCTCTCCAGAAATTCATCATCACAGTGAGTCTCCTCCAGAATGTGATGTTCCTGCTGAGACTCAGGAAGAATGTGATAGTCCTACTGAGACTCAGGCTGAATGTGACATTCCTTTTGTGACATCACCAGAATGTGACGTTCCCCATGAGACTGCAGAAGAAAGAGACGTTCATGTTGAAACTTCATCACAATATGACGTTGACATTGAGAGTGCTCCAGAATGTGAAGTTCACAATGGTACTCCTCCAGAATGTGATGTTCACAATGAGACGTCTCCCGAATTTCATCATCACAATGAGTCTCCTCCAGAATGTGATGCTCCCGCTGAGACTCCAACAGAATGTGATGTTCCCTCATATACTTCGGAAGAATGTGATGTTCTCGCTGACACTCCGGAAGAATGTGATGTTCACATTGAAACTCCAAAACAATGTGACATTTACACTGAGACACCTCCAGAATGTGAGGTTCACACTGAGACTTCTCCTGAATATGAGGTTCACGAAAAGAATCCACCAGAATGTCACATTCACATTGAGATTTTACCAGAATGTGACATTCCCTTTGAAACACCACCAGAATGTGATGTTCATGTTAAGACTGTAGCACAATGTGATGTTCATGTTGAGACTACAGCACAATGTGACGTTCATGTTGAGAATGCACCAAAATACCAGGGGAGCCATGGGATCACCTCCTCCAGTGAAGATGGGAGCAAGCTTACAAAAATAGAGAGGCAGATACTGGTGGTAGGGGATTCAGTTATTAAAGGGACAGAGAGAGCAATCTGTCAGAAAGACTGTGATCAACGAACAGTATGTTTTTTCCCGAATGCACGGGTTCGGGACATTGCAGAACAGATGGACAAATTGTTGGATGAGGCTGGGGAGGACCCAGCTGTCATGGTACATATTGGCACCAACGACAACATCAGAAGAAGATGGAGCATTCTACAAAATGATTTCAGGGCCTTAGGGGCTATATTGAAGAAAAGGACCTCCAAGGTAGTATTTTCAGAAATACTGCCTGTACCTCGAGCCACAACAAAGAGACAGCAGGAGGTTATGGGGCTTAACAGGTGGCTGAAGAACTGGTGCAAGAAGGAGGGTTTTGGCTTCATGGAGAACTGGACTGACTTTTCAATTAATTACCTGCTCTACAGCAGGGACGGATTTCACTTAAACGAGCAGGGTGCAACTCTGTTAGGAAAGAAAATGGCCAAAAAGTTGGAAAAAATGTTGAATTCGCCAAAATGTGTTGTTCACGTTGAGAATTCTCCACAATGTAACATTCCCGCCGAGACACTGGCAGAATGTGACGTTCCGGCTAAGACTACAGCAGATTGTGACGTTTCCGCTGACACTCCAGCAGATTTTGACGTTCCCACTAGGTCTTCGACAGTATGTGAGGATCCCGTTGAGACCCTAGCAGAATGTGATATTCCCAATGAGACTCCAGCTGAATGCAACATTCCCAATGAGACTCCAGCAAAATGCGACATTCCCAATGAGACTCCAGCAAAATGCGACATTCCCAATGAGACTCCAGCAAAATGTGACATTCCCAATGAGACTCCGGCAGAATGCGACATTCCCAATGAGACTCCGGCAGAATGTGACATTCCCATCGAAACTCTACCACAATGTGATATTCACATTGCGACTTCACCTGCATGCGACATTCACATTGCGACTCCACCAGAATGTGATGTTCATGTTGAGACTCCACTAAAATGCCAGGGGAACATCTTCTTCAGTGAAATCGGAGCCACGGTTACAAGAAAGGATCGGCAGATGCGGGACGAAATCATTAGAAGGATAGAGAGGGCAAACCGTCACAAAGATCGTTATCACCGTGTCACAAAGATTGTTTTCGCCGAACAGTATGATTTTTAACAGGCGCTCATGTTCAGGACATTGTGGAATGCATGGACAGATTGTTGGATGGGGCTGGGGAGGACCCAGCTGTCATGGTACATATTGGTACTAACGACAAAGTTAGAGGAAGATGGACCGCCCTACAAAATGATTTCAGAGACTTAGGGACTATACTGAAGGCAGTATTTTCAGAAATTCTGCCCATACCTGGAGCCACACCAGAGAGACAGCAAGAGCTTGGTGCACTTAACAAGTGGCTGAGGAACTGGTGCAGGGAGGAAGGATTTGGGTTTCTGGAAAACTGGGCTGACTTTTCATACCGTTACTGGCTCTATACCAGAGATGGGCTGCACTTAAATGAGCAGGGTGCTGCTCTATTGGGAGAGAAGATGACCAAAAAGCTGGAAGAAATTCAAGTTGAGGCTCCACCAAAATACCAGAGGAACCTTGGGAACAACTCCTCCAGTGAAGATGGGGGCAAGGATACAGGAAAGAATAGGCAGATACTTGTGGTAGGGGATTCTATTATTAGAGGAACAGAGAGGGCAATCTGTCACAAAGATCGTTCTCGCCGAACAGTATGTTGTTTACCGGGCTCTCGAGTTTGGGACATTGTAGACAGCATGGACAGATTGTTGGATGGCGCTGGGGAGGACCCAGCTGTCATGGTACATATTGGTACTAACGACAAAGTTAGAGAAAGGTGGAACGCCGTAAAAAGTGATTTCAGGGACTATCTATCTATCTATCTATCTATCTATCTATCTATCTATCTATCTATCTATCTATCTATCTATCTCTCTCTATATACTGTATATCTAGCTGTCTATCTATCTATCTATCTATCTATCTATCTATCTATCTATCTATCTATCTATCTATCTATCTATCTATCTATCTATCTATCTACACAGTGACAGTATACAGTAATAGATAGGTACTTTCAGAGATTTGCTTGTAGTAGGAAAGTGGCTCTGTGTCTGTCTGCCTGAGCCCAGGAGAAAGCATGCGGCTGCAGTATAGAGCAAAGTAACTGTGATAGGTTGTTTCCAGCATGTCAGTGTGCTGGGAGCCATCTGATTGGTTACAGGGAGGAGCTAAACTCTCTCACTCTAGGATCATATTACCAGACCAGTCTCTATTGAATGAGTGAACGAGTCATCCAGTTCACTGAAAAGAATCAATTCTAAAGGCAGACTTGGAGAGCAGAAATTTTATTTTATTTTAAAAATAACCACAATAACAATACCGTGTGTATGCGATACCGCGAAATATCGCATTACCGAAAACCGGCATATCTCTACACCCACCACAGTGCTCCAGCAAGCCAGCCACCCACAACAGGGCGACACCAAGCCAGCCACCCACAACAGTGTTCCAGCAAGCCACCCACAACAGGATGACACCAAGCCAGCCACCCACTCACCACAGTGTCCCAGCAATCAAGCCACCCACAACAGGATGACAACAAATCAGCCACCCACCACAGTGTTCCAGCAAGCAAGCCACCCACCCACAACAGGGTGATACCAAGCCAGTCACCCACCACAGTGTTCCAGCAAGCAAGCCAGCCACCTACCACAGTGTTCTAGCAAGCAAGCCACCGACAACAGGGTGAGAACAAGCCAGCCACCCACCACAGTGTTCCAGCAAGCCAGCCACCCACAACAGGGTGACACCAAGCCAGCCACCCACCACAGTGTTCCAGCAAGCAAACCACCCACAACAGGGTGACAACAAGCCACCCACCCACCGCAGTGTTCCAGCAAGCCAGCCATCCACAACAGGGTGACACCAAGCCAGCCACCCACCACAGTGTTCCAGCAAGCCAGCCACCTACCACAGTGTTCCAGCAAGCAAGCAAGCCACCCACAACAGGGTGACACCAGGCCAGCCACCCACCACAGTGTTCCAGCAAGTAGGCCACCCACAACAGGGTGACACCAAGCCAGCCACCCACCACAGTGTTCCAGCAAGCCAGCCACCCACAACAGGGTGACACCAAGCCAGCCACCCATCGCAGTGTTCTAGCAAGCAAGCCACCCACAACAGGGTGACACCAAGCCAGCCACCCACCACAATGTTTCAGTAAGCAAGCCACCCACCACAGTGTTCCAGCAAGCCAGCAACCCACCACAGTGTTCCAGAAAGCCAGCCAGCCACCCACCACAGTGTTCCAGCAAGCCAGCCACCCATAACAGGGTGACACCAAGCCAGCCAACCACCACAGTGTTCCAGCAAGCCAGCCAGCCACCCACCACAGTGTTCCAGCAAGCCAGCCACCCGCAACAGGGTGACTCTAAGCCAGCCACCCAACCAACCAACCACCCACCCACCAGTGTTCCAGCAAGCAAGCCACGCACAACAGGGTGACACCAAGCCAGCCACCCACCACAGTGTTCCAGCAAGCAAGCCACCCACAACAGGGTGACCCCAAGCCAGCCAACCACCACAGTGTTCCAGCAAGCAAGCCACCCACAACAGGGTGACACCAAGCCAGCCACCCACCACAGTGTTCCAATGAGCAAGCCACCCACAACAGGGTGACCCCAAGCCAGCCACCCACCACAGTGCTCCAGCAAGCAAGCCACCCACAACAGGGTGACAACAAGCCAGCCACCCACCACAGTGTTCCAGCAAGCCAGCCATCCACAACAGGGTGACACCAAGCCAGCCACCCACCACAGTGTTCCAGCAAGTCAGAAACCCACAAAAGGGTGACACCAAGCCAGTCACCCACCACATTGTTCCAGCAAGCCAGCCAGCCACCCACCACAGTGTTGCAGCAAGCCAGCCACCCACGACAGAGTTCCAGCAAGCCAACAACCCACAACAGGGTGACACCAGGCAAGCCACCCACCAAAGTGTTCCAGCAAGCCAGCCAGCTACAACAGGGTGCCAGCAAGTCACCCACACTGCCAGGCATCAGCCACCCACCCACAACAGTGTGACAGCAGCCAGCCACCCACAACAGGGTGACACCAGGCAAGCCACCCACCAAAGTGTTCCAGCAAGCCAGCCAGCCACAACTGGGTGCCAGCAAGTCACCCACACTGCCAGGCATCAGCCACCGACCCACAACAGTGTGACAGCAGCCAGCCACCCCAAAACAGGGTGCCAGCAAGCCACCCACACTGCCAGGTGTCAGCCACCGACCCACAACAGTGTGCCAACAAACCACCCACACTGCTAGGCGTCAGCCACCGACTGACAACAGGTTGCCAGCAAGCCACCCCCACTGCTAGGCATCAGCCACCGACCCACAACAGGCTACCAGCAAGCCACCCAAACTGCCAGGCGTCAGCCACTGACCCACAACAGGGTGACAGCAGCCAGCCACCCCACAACAGGGTGCCAGCAAGCCACCCACACTGCCAGGCGTCAATAACAGATATGTTTATGAAAAAAAAACAGGTGTCACTGTCTAGATTTAGATGGAAGATCCCAACTGCTGGACAGAGTAATCACAGAGATAATTGTCACTGATAACCAGCCATTTACAATGGTGTCTGACTCAGGATTTAAGTGGCTGATGTCCATACTTGAGCCAAGCTACACACTGAAGAGTGAGAAGTATTATCGAACCAAAATGCTGCGAAAGATTCACCAAAAGGTCGTCGAGAAAGTAAAAGGCTATGCTGCAACCAGAGAATGCTGGCAACTCACTCTCATTCACGACTGACTGCTGGTCAGGACAAAAAGTCAGGCGAGTCATTAACGATTCTTTCATGCCACTTCATTGACAGTGGATGGACATAAAGCCAATTGGTGTTGGATACAAAAGTGATGCACGGATCCCACACTGAGTACAGTAGAGAAATGTTTCTAGGCATGCTTGAAGACTGGGGAATCAACAAAGACTGAGTGATGCTTGTGTTTCTTCAAGACAATGGAGCAAACATGCAGAAAGGAATGAGGCTTGCTGATATGTCAGACTTCAGTGTCATGGCACACAACACCCTCCAACTTTTAAATGATGGTCTGTCAAGCCAAAGAGCTTTGGTTGATATATGTTTTGAGAAGCATGAAGAGATTAAAAATGTTGTGCTTGCAAGTCTTTTGAATCCTTGATACAAAAACCATGCTTTCTCTTCTGATGATGTATTGGCTAAGGCAAAACAATGGCTGACAGAAGATATTCAACAGGAGGTGCAGGAGGTTACTGCCGAGAAGACAAGTCCAGAACAGCATTTTTATAATGTGAAAGAGCAGCATGCTGCAAAAACAGAAAAATGTCCAAAAAGGCCGCTATTTTTCAGGCATGTGTTGGACCAGCTATGAGGGGAGGGGAGGTTGGAGGCCGGTACTTTTTCTTTTTATGTGTGTGTTGGACTGGCTATAAAGGGAGATTGGAGGCCGGTACTTCTTTTTTACAGGTGTGTGTTTGACCGGCTATGAGGGGAGGTTGGAGGCCGGTATTTTTTTAGGCGTGTGTTGGACTGGCTATAGGGGAGGTTGGAGGCCAGTACTTTTTTTCCCCAGGTGTGTGTTGGATCGGCTATGAGGGGAGGTTGGAGGCCGTTATTTTTTCAGGTGTGTTTGACCGGCTAGAAGGGAAGGTTGGAGGCTAGTATATTTTCAGGGATGTGTTGGACCGGCTATGAGGAGAGGTTGGAGGCCGTTATTTTTCAGGCGTATGTTGGACCGGCTATGAGGGGAGGTTGGTGTTTTTTTTTTAGGCGTTTGTTGCACTGGCTATGAGGGGAGGTTGGAGGACGGTATTTTTCCAGGTGTGTGTTGGACCAGCTATAAGGGGAGGTTGGAGGCTGGTATTTTTCTCAGACAGGTTTAGAACAGCCTGTAATGGAAGGTAGTTTCACATATGATTGCAAATATATGTAACCAAAACCTCTGTTTTGAATGAAATTATTGAACTAGTTTAGACTCTGAATGTTTTTTTTACTTTATATATCACAATTTGGAAATGACAGTAGAGTAGAGTTAGGGACTGCACTTTGCAGAGGGGCCTTGACGTGGCAGTGCAGCTTCAGATATATTTGCAAATGTATCCAACATAAATCCAATACAAATTGCTGAAACATTGTAGATTTTTTCTTATTTTGCTGATTGGCTGCCCATGCGCACCTTACTTTAACCAGTTCCTGACCACCCGCCGCCTTTTTACTGCGGCAGGGTGGCTCTGGCAGGAAAAGCGAGGGTCTATGGGGCCTATGGGGCGCCCTCCCGCATGCCCTCAGTCCCCGCGATGGTCTGATTCGGTATAGAACTGATAAGTCATCAGGTCCAGGCCAATGATGATTTTTGACCTGGACCTGGTGATCGGTTCTGACCAATGACAAACCGACCTGTGTAATGTAAACACAGGCACAGGAAAAGGTCCTCCCTTCCCTCCTGGAGTCTTTTTTGGATTCCAATGTGAGAGAAGAGAGGATTAAACTGAGTACACCAACAGCACATATACACACACCTAGCTAGGCACATTTAACGCCCCGATCACCCCCCAGTTAACCCCTACGCCCCCTGTCACATTGAACACTATATACAGTATATAGTGGTTTTGCTGATTTCTGTAATAGTGTGCCTTGTGACTTCATTTAGCGTTAGCAACAGTTAGTTTCTGTCCCAAATAGGTTTAGGGTACCCATCATCCCCCCAATAAAGATTTAACCCCCTGATCACCCCCAGTTAACCCCTTCATTGCCCTGTCACAGTGTCACTTTTATAGTGTACAGTTTTTTTTCTGATCACTATTATTAGTGTCACAGGTGACATTAGTTAGCATTAACACTAGTTAGCGTCAGTCTAGGACAGCGCAGATCCCCGCCGCATAGTTAGAAATATAATTTAACCCTTTGATTACCAGTAACACACACATACACACACACTAAACACCTCCATTACTAGTATAGTATATGAACGGATCAATATCTTTTATCTGATTAGAACTATACTAGCATCCCCAATAGTTTTAGGGTTCCCAAAATGCAGCATTAGCAGGATCGGCCACGACACCCGCCAGCATCTGCGCTTAGCCCCTCCGCCCAGCCCACTCCACCCAGGCAAGAGCAGTAATCAATAGATTACTGTCACTTCCAAAAACACACAAAATCGCAGCGTTAGCAGAGTCAGGCCTGATCTCTGCTAGCACTAGCAGTTCTTTTTTTGTAGCGTTTCAAATAGTCCTGGACAACCAGGTGCTTTTTTACCTGTGAGTCACACTAAGTACCTATAAATGTTGTGGCTAAAATGTCCAAACGGAGGTACACTAGTGAAGAGGCCTACAGGATACTGTCCATGTCAGATGAGGGGGAAGCCTCACAGGCAGAATCAGGGTCAGTATATGAACCTGTAGAGAGCAGTGGCTCCCTGACAGATAGCTCCGACGACAGAGGGGTCCCTGCTAAGGTCAGGCATACCTGACCCCGTTCTGGAGTTGCTGAGGTGCAGAGATCGCAGGGTGCTAGTATGCAGCAGAGTGTTGGTACTAGTGCCGCTCAAACGTCAGGTGAACTGGCAAGCACTAGCGGCCTAGTACACCCTGGTCGTAGACAAACCAGCACTGCAGTAACACTTGCTGACGTGATGAGTCCCATAAGTGCAGTTAGAGCTGGTGCGGTGGCTAGCACAAGTTGTGGACCGCAGCCACCAAGAATTTGAACACAGGCCCGTAGAGCCCATAGTGTCCTCCTGGATGCGCTGGCATATCTTAATTGGCAGCCCACAGATTCTACAGCGCCCGTACTTTCCCCATTCACTGCCCAACCCGGAATTCAGGTGGTTTATATGCTGGTCAATTCATCACCGTCAATCCAAATTTGTCCCTTGCCAGACCATTCGGCTGGAAACCTATAACGGTTTCCGAGTTTAAAACTTTTCTGGGCCTATCCCTCAACATGGGCATAACTAAAAGGAGTGAACTGTGGTCATATTGGTCCACTAACCCAGTCCTCCGTATCCGCGTGTTCTCTGCTGCCATGGCCAGGGGGAAATACGAGCAAATTCTGCGGTTCATGCACTTCAGTGACAATGAACTCTGTCGTCCTCGGGGAGACCCTGGATATGACCGGCTCCACAAAATTCGACCCCTCGTAAACCACTTCAAACAGCGGTTTGCAGCCTTGTTTACCCCCCAACAAGTTGTCTGCGTTGATGAGTCCCCTGATTAGGTTTTCTGGCCGCCTTGCTTTCAAGCAGTTTCTCCCCAGCAAGTGTGTCAGATACGGGTTCAAGCTGTATAAGCTTTGTGACAGGCCCTGTCACCCTGTCACGACAGCCCTTTACCATGGGATCTGTTATGTCCAATGACAGCTGATTACACATAAACAGACTTACCAGTTATCATCTCTCCTTTCCTCACATGCCGTGACTGTGTTAGAAAAGGAGACCCGCTAAACCGCAATTGTTTACACTGAGAATCAAGGTCAGTGCCCTGATTATCAGTGCAGCCCCATCAGTGCCAATCAGTGCTGCCCATCAGTGCAGTCTCATCAGCGTTTATCAGTGCAGCCTCTTCAGTGCCCATCAGTGCAGCCTCTTCAGCGCCCATCAGTGCAGCCTCTTCAGCGCCCATCAGTGCAGCCTCATCAGCACACGTCAGAGAAGAAGAAAAATGACTTATGACATGGTATATGGATACAGGATGATATCTAAGAGCAGGGGAGGGCTGGCAGCCTTAGGCCTGGGGTACAAGTCCAGTCAAGTGGCCCATTGAACCACCGAATCAACTTACCATCCATGCCCACCTGGTTTTAAAACGGATATTCATCTTATATAGCAAGACAAATTTGATACAATGTGGTATCATAATTAAATTATAAAAAATAAAACTTTTGATCAATTTAGATCAGTATGTATTCTGCTACATATTTTTGGTAAAAAAACAAAAAATAATAAGTGTATATTGATTGGTTTGTGCAAATTTTATTGTGTCTACAAACTATGGGATACATTTATGGATTATTTATTTATTTTTTATTGTTTTTACTAGTAATGGCGGCGATCGGTGCTTTTTAATGGGACTGCGCCATTGCGACGGACAAAGCTGACACTTTGTGACACTTTTTGGGGACCAGTAACACTAATACAGTGATCAGTGCTAAAAAATGCACTGCTACTGTATAAATGACAATGGCAGGAAAGGAGTTAACACTAGGGCAGACCGCCATTCTGTCATTTTCCTGCATGATCGCAGGGGACCTGCTGATTGGCTCCCGCTGTGTCGCGCCCCCTAGAACCCATGCACAAAATCACACACCAGTATGTGATTTTGCTCAGCCAAGCCGCCCTGCAACACTATATATGCGGTGGGCGGTCTGGAAGTGGTTAAGCTGGAAGAGTGGGTCCTGTAGTCCTTCACTAGTTGGGGGGGTTACATCCCCAAAAGCAAAGGACTACAAGTCTAAGCATGAACCCTGGCTGAGATCTAATCATGTGACCTCCTCCTTTGCGGCCAGCTTACGCTCCCATGACACAAGGGGGAGCCCTATGGGACCTCAGGGACCCAATACCTTTAACTGGACTGTATACAGCCTGTATATTGATGTCTAGCTGCTCTTGGCTCTATATACCTGTCTCATACCTGTATAATACAGGTATGAGACAGGTATATAGTGCCAGGAACAGCTAGACATCAATATACATGTATACAGTGCCAGGGGGTAGCAGAGTACAGGGAAATATGCTCCACATGTCCATACATGACGCTTTTTTTTTTTGGCACTCACTGCTCTTCTCCGACTCCATAGTGAGTGTACAGCTTGTATAAATTGTGTAGATTTGCTGTCCCCTCAAAATAACCCAACAAAAGTGAGTACACCCCTAAGGCCCCTTTCACACATACGGTCCGATCAGATCCACCTGTCAGTTTTTCAGGCGAACCTGATCAGATACCCCATGCATCCCTATGGGGCAGCGGATGTCAGCGGAGACATGCCTGCTGATATCCAATCCGATCCTGTCCGTCAAATCCGGACAGATCGAAACCCTATTTTCCATCAATCTGGTGGATCGGATGAGAATGGAAAGGCGGTCCGTTCTCATCCGATTCCCCCATAGAGGACAGCGGGGATCTGACACCTCTGTCACGCACACAGAGTGGAGACGGAGCTGTCATCCGCCTGCTCAGCGGGGATCGGCGGATAGATCCCCGCTGAGAGAAAACTGAATTTTCTCTTACGTCATCTGACAGTCGCCGCCCCTCATATAGTCTTCACCAATAGGTATTGACCTTTTATCCACAGGAGCAAGCAAGGCATAAGACTTGTTAAAAACACAAACAATTTGCATAGACACACCTGTAGGGTGCTGTCCCACTGGTCCAATACCCCCCTGCTATCAGCATTCCCAACTCAGTTTGGTAGCAAGCAGAAGATAGTCCAAAAAAAACACAAAAGAGGGGCGGGGGCGGCGACTGTCAGAGGACTCAGAGAAAGGAATTTTGCGGTAAGATTTTACAAAAACTGAATTTTTGTAAAATCTTACCTGTAAAATTCCTTTCTCTGAGTCCTCCGACAGTCGCCGCCTCCTCTAAGTCCTCACTGATGGGTATTGTCATCTGCTCCGCAGGAGTAGCTAGGCATATAGACTTAGGTAAAAACAAAAGGCATTTGCATGTATACACCCCTGGGGGCTGTCCCATCTGGTCAATACCCCCTGCAGTGACCACTCCCAACTCAGTTTGGTAGCATAGCAGTAAGTAACAAGAACCCCATAGAGGGGCGGGGGCGGCGACTGTCGGAGGACTCAGAGAAAGGAATTTTACAAGTAAGATTTTACAAAAATTCCGTTTTCTCTTACGTCCTCCGACAGTCGCCGCCTCCTCTAAGTCCTCACTGATGGGATGTCCCAAAGCAGTATAGACATGAGGGGTGGGAGACACAACCGTAGAACAAAGCAACGCAGTACCCACATCAGAGTAAGGAATCTTACATGCACTGTAAGAGAACCTTCTGGGCAACAAAACAATGTTCAACAGGAGCAACAGCCCAGGAAAGCAAATACCAACAGCCAGGGACCCATAAAAAAACAAGGGTCCTTCATGGCACTGCCGCACTGAGAACTTTGCGGCCAAAGGAAGCAGCAGCCGATGCCAGAACATCTACCTTGTAGAATTTTGAGAAAGTGTGCACCGATGACCAAGTCGCAGCCTTGCACACCTGGGCCACCGAGGCCCTATGCCAACAAGCCCAGGACGTACTCACAGATCTAGTAGAGTGCGCCTTAACAGGGAAGGGTGGAACCCGTTCCTTCAAAGCATAAGCCTGCTCAATGGTCTGTCTGATCCATTTGGCAATAGTTGCTGCGGACGCAGCCATGCCCTTCCGAGATCCCTCAGGAAGAACAAATAGGGAATCCGTATTACGAAAGGATTCTGTAGACGACAGGTAAACCCTGATCGCCTGGACAACATCCAAAGAAAACAACGCAATCTCCTTTGGATGCTTAGGCTTCGTGCAAAGCGAAGGCAGGATAATTTCCTCATTAAGGTGGAATACAGTGACCACCTTGGGAATAAAGGACGGGAGTGTTCTCAACACCACCTTATCCTTGTGGATTATCAAGTAAGGGGAGCGGCAAGACAATGCCGCCAGCTCCGACACTCGGCGAGCCGAAGTGATCGCCACCAAAAAGGCGACCTTCTTTGACAACAGAGGCAAAGAGATTTCCCTGATATTTTCAAAGGGAGCACGCTGTAACACGGACAGAACCAAGTTCAAGTCCCATGAAGGTAAAGGCTCCTTCCTGGGAGGAGCCAAATGTCGCACACCTTGAATGAAGGTGCGAATCAAGGAATTAGACGCCACAGGGCGTTGGAAAAGGATAGCCAGAGCAGACACCTGACCCTTTATCGTGGCCAGCGCCAAGCGCTGATCCACTCCAGACTGGAGGAAAGCCAACACTCTTGACACTGAGTACGAGCGAGGGGAAAACCCCCTGGACTCACACCAGGCGAAATAAGCTTTCCAGGTACGGTAATAGATTTTACCAGAGGAGGATTTCCTAGCCTTGATTAGAGTAGGGATAATCTCAGGGGAGAGACCCTTGTCCCTCAGGACCTGGGTCTCAGCAGCCAGGCCAGGCCGTTAAAGCCAGCGACTGTAAAGCAGGATGGAAGATCGGTCCTTGAGACAGAAGATCTTCCCGCATTGGCAGCCGCCACGGAGTCACCACTGCCAGGTGAACAACGCCGGCATACCAGGACCGGCGAGGCCAGTCCGGCGCTACCAGAATCACCAGGTGCGGTTCCGAGGCTAGCCTGCGGAGGAACCTGGACAGCAACTGAATCGGAGGAAAGGCATACATCAGACGATACTGATGCCAAGGGGCCACTAACGCATCCGAGGCGTCCGCCAACGGATCGCGCGTTCTTGCCACGAACCTTTCCACCTTTTGATTTAGCCGAGATGCGAACAGATCCACGTCCGGGGATCCCCACCTCGCACACAGCATTTGGAAGACCTCCGGGTGTAAAGACCATTCCCCCTGGTCCAGGGTCTGGCGACTCAGATAGTCGGCCTGCCAATTTTCCACACCCGGAATGTGAACCGCTGAGATTGCCGGGACATGAATCTCGGCCCAAGACACAATGTCGGTCACCTCCCGGGCCGCCCGAGCACTCCTGGTGCCCCCTTGGTGGTTGATGTAAGCCACCGCGGTAGCATTGTCCGTCTGTACCCGGACAGGACGACCCTGAAAATGGTCCGACCACTGGAGGAGGCAGAGCTTCAACGCTCGCAATTCCAGGACGTTTATCAGAAGAGAGGACTCCTCCCCCGACCAAGTGCCCTGGGCAGACAGGGCGCCCAGGACCCCACCCCAGCCTGACAGGCTGGCATCCGTGGTGATCACCGTCCAAACCAACGGACGGAAAGACTTGCCCTCCGTCACCGACGGGGACTGGAGCCACCACAGAAGAGCCAATCTGGCCTGACGACTCAAGGAGACACACAGATCCAGGGACTGAGCCAGTCTGTCCCACTAGGCCAGGATCTCCACTTGGAGAGCCCGCGTGTGAGACTGAGCAAAGGATATCGCCTCGAAGGAAGACACCATCAACCCCAGGCCCCTCATACAGGTCCTGAGGGACGAGGACGGGCTGTCCCTGAGGGACCTGAGCTCGTCCAGCAAGGTCCGGAGCTTGTCCTCCGGCAAGAATACCTTTGCCTGAGCAGAGTCCAGAATCATTCCCATATAGGGAACAGGACGCACTTTGCCCCCCTTCCTGGGCACCGCGAACAGATTGGAACAAAATCCCCGAAACCTGTCCCGATGAGGTACCGGGACAATCACCCCCTGAGCAAGAAGGTCCTACACCGCTTGATGCAGGTCCTGCCGACGCCGAGGAGGCAAGCGAAGCTTCGAGGGAAAGAATCTGCCCACTGGCCGGGAAAGGAATTCGATCACGTCTCCTGATCGAATGATTTCCTGAACCCACCTGCCCAACATACGGAGCAGCTAAGGTTTGAGGAAACCGTGCAAGCGTCCCCCCACCCCTGAAACGGGGGTGAAGACTCCCCTTCAGGCAGAGTCGGACTGACCTGCCGAGCCGGCATTGCCCGACTCCTGCTTGCCCTCCCAGGGCTTCTTCTGACTGCCCTGGGCCTTGAAGGGCTTACCCCTGGATTGGTTCCGAAAGGTACGAAAGGACCCCTGATTGGATCCAGGCGCAGAACCCCGCTTGCCACGAAAGGACTTGTTCTTTGGGTTCTGGGGCAGCATAGTGCTCTTGCCCCCCGTGACGCCTTTCACCAGGGTGTCCAACGCCTCGCCAAAAAGGCGAGAGCCAGCATAGGGAAAATCAGCAACCGTCTTCCGCGAGGACATATCAGTCGTCGGTTAAGCACCGAGACGCTAGAAAGGCATGTTACTAAAGGGGCCTCATTCAAGGCCGCATCACACAGATACATGATTCCTTGATGGATTTGATCCACCATTTCCAGCCGGGCAGGCGGAACATCATCAGACATGAGGTTGCTCCTAAACACCTTAGTCCAATCAGCGACCGCCTGCGCCACCAAAATGGGAAAATGGGTTTGAGCAGAGAGCCCGCCACCGTATAGGAATGGCGGGCCAAAGACTCCAAACGCCGGTCCTTTGGATCCCGGAAAACCGGGGAATCCTCCGTAGGAACCAAGGTAGCCTTGTTCAACACTGCAACCATGTGATCCACCTGTGGAGGCACACACCAGCGCGATTCCGTAGCCGGTGCAAAGGGATAAAGCAATTTGAACCGACTAGGCACCACGAACGGACGTTTTAACGTGCGCCACAGTTCATTAACAGTGTAATGAAACTCAGCGGGACAGGAAAAACCTGCGCCGACTTGCGGGTCCTGTGCGTCCCAAAGGAGGACACAACGCCCGGAGGACTGGGCTCATCCTCCAAATGTCAAGTTTCCTTCACAGAAATAATTAATTCATCCATGGTCGCCCGCTCTTCGGGCGACCCCGGAGAGGAGGTATCAACCCCCTCCATCTCCGCCTCCCCCTCAGACCCCTGCAGGTCCAAGGACGAGCGGGACCCTGAAAAGGGCACGCTTGCAGCAGCAGCAGCCATATCACCATCTGAATCAGAGGAGAGGGACAATCTGGGTCTCTTACGAGCAGCACGTTCAGCCATCAGCATTTCCATATTGGACACCAAAGTCGCCACTACAGCGGCCAAATCAGGTCTCAGAGGGGCCACAGGAGAACTGGGGGCCCCCACCAAGGCTGGTGGAAATTTGCTATCCTGAGAATCCATGCTCAAGTGAGAAAAAAAAGGACAGTGCAAGAATTAGGTGCTGTCCCCTTAAGAGCGCTGCGAGTGCGCAGCCCACCGCTCCAGCTATACAGACCAAATGACCCCTAAACAGGAAAGGAGACAAAACTGAGCCAGAAGCGACAGTACAGAGATATATTGAGAGCAATAACCTGCAGAGCCCCGCAGAGTGTTGCCACCGCTGTCCTGCTTCAGAGGAAAGAGGAAGTGCTGCAAAAGTAGGCTGAACTAATCTGCTGCATGACCCAGGGAAAATGGCTGCCCCATAGAAACGTATGGGAGACTCCACCAAAATGGCCGCCGACATGCGACCGAACCGAGCGCTCGTTCCCCGCAAAAATGGCGACGAATGGCGCCAAATCAGCATGTTGTATAGCCCACAGAGAAGCTCACATGCCTGCCCAGTGTAATAAAAAATGGCGGACCGCGCGGTCCATACACAGTCTGCACCCCCAAACACCGAATTGACCCAGGG
Source organism: Pelophylax lessonae (assembly GCF_965119305.1). Lineage (NCBI taxonomy): Eukaryota > Metazoa > Chordata > Amphibia > Anura > Ranidae > Pelophylax > Pelophylax lessonae. The sequence goes on along the minus strand of NC_138771.1, from coordinate 74,038,385 downwards.
AAGGGGACCCCCAAACACACACAGCGCCGCAGCGCATGTACAAGCGATCCCCGCAGAGATCGCAGCAGGGAGTCACACAAGGTACAGACATGGGGAACACAGAGCAACCAGGACTGCCACCCCACACAGAGGCCCCACACAGAAGTACTTACCTGTACCCGATGGCGTGGGGAGCCTCACAGAACGGAAAGCCGCTGTCCTCATCTGACAGGGAATGCCGTTTGCCAGGGACATTGCACTGCTGATACGCATATGCGTCCAGTGAGGTAGCCACCTCACAGCTGCATTCCTGCTGCGAACAGGGATGGGTCGTTCATAGTGCCAGGGCGAACCACAGCTGAACGCTCGATGGCGGGCTGGGGGGCGGCCAGTCCGAATCCCAGCACCACATGTCCATCTTCGTCCGAAGAGTCGACTAAAAACTAAAGCGGACAAAATAAACAGCTAGTTAAGAAAGAAAAACTGACATTTTTCAAGAAAATGAAATAAAAAATAAGATAGGCTGAGACCGAAGCCCCAGCACAGGGAAAGCCTAACTACTCCTGATGCTAGGCAAATTAAAACTGAGTTGGGAGTGGTCACTGCAGGGGGGTATTGACCAGATGGGACAGCCCCCAGGGGTGTATACATGCAAATGCCTTTTGTTTTTAACTAAGTCTATATGCCTAGCTACTCCTGCGGAGAAGATGACAATACCCATCAGTGAGGACTTAGAGGAGGCGGCGACTGTTGGAGGACGTAAGAGAAACTTCCGTTTTCTCTTACGTCCTCTGACAGTCGCCGCCCCTCATATAGTCTTCACCAATGGGATGTCCCAAAGCAGTGTAGACATGAGGGGTGGGAAGCGCAACCGTCACAAAGGCAACACAGCACCCAGGTCGGAGAAAGGAACCTTATCTGAACCAGAAAGGTAAACTCTGGGTACCAAGAAAGCTCAATAGGAGCAACAAACCCAGGAATGCAAATCAACAAAGGGGAAAACAACCCTAACAGACAGGGACAGGTAAAACGCCATGTCCCCCTCAAGGCACGGCCGCGCACAGGACTTTGCGGCCAAAGGAGGCATCTGCCGATGCCAAAACGTCAAGTTTGTAAAATTTTGAAAAGGTGTGCATGGACGACTAAGTCGCTGCCTTGCACACCTGGGCCACTGAAGCTTGATGCCGGAAGGCCCAGGACGCACTCACCGCTCTGGTAGAGTGCGCCTTGGCAGGGAAGGGCGGTACCCGTTCCCTAATCGAGTAGGCCTGCACAATTGTCTGTCTAATCCATCTTGAAATGGTTGCCGCAGACGCAGCCGTACCCTTCCGAGGGAAGGACAAAAAGAGAATCCGACCTACGGAAGGATTCAGTAGACGACAGGTACACCCTGATCGCCCGGACTACATCCAAGGAATGCAAAGCAAACTCCTTAGGATGCTTAGGATTAGCACACAGCGAAGGCAAGACAATATCCTCGTAAAGCTGAAAATCGGATACCACCTTAGGAAGAAAAGATTGGTGAGGTCGCAAGACCACCTTATCCTTATGAACAACCAGGTAAGGAGAGCGGCAAGACAGGGCCGCCAACTCCGACACTCTGCGGGCAGATGTGATCGCCACCAGAAAGGCAACCTTCCGTGACAGCACAGGCAGAGGAATCTCCCTGATGTTCTCAAAGGGAGGATCCTTGAGGTCGATTGAAGCTAGGAAATCTCCCGGGTTCAGAGAGGCTACCACTGAATGGAGGGATTCCATACGGAACTTCTGAACCCTCACAAAGCGCTTCAGAGCCTTCAAGTCCAGAAGCGGACGTACCTTGCCCTCCTTTCTGGGCACAGTGAACAGATTTGAGTAAAACCCCAGAAATCTGTCCCGATGTGGCACCGGTACGATCACCCCCTGGGCGAGGAGATCCTGAACAGCCCGTTGAAGATCTTGCAAATGATCTGGGGTCAAACGAAGATTTGAGGGAAAGAACCTGTCCGCTGGACGCGAAAGGAATTCGATCTTATAACCTGATCCAATGATTTTCTGAACCCACCTGTCCGGAATCCGGAGCTGCCAAGATTCGAGAAAACCGCGCATACAATTTCATAATGTGTATGAAAAATACAAGGGCTACAAGACTGTGGAATTCTCTACCACAAATGGTGGTTACTGCGAGGAGTATGGCTACTTTTAAAAGACTCTTGGACATACATCTGAAGGATAAAAACATCCAGTGGTATGGGAAATAAATACGTCCACACACACCTACACACGTTGAACCAAATGGACTATTGTCTTTATTCAACCTTAGCTACTATGTTACTGTGTTATATCTTGGTATGCTGACGCCTTAAGAGTTCCCTTCACTAGAACTAAGGGACCAAGCCCAACCCCTGAGAAAAAAAAAAATGCAAGCCAGGCCTTCTCATCCAATATCAGTGCCTGACCTCACAAATGCCCTTCTTGAAGAATGGTCAAAAATTCCCATAGACACACTCCTAAACCTTGTGGACAGCCTTTCCAGAAGAGATGAAGCTGTTATAGCTGCAAAGGGTGGGCCAACTCAATATTGAACCCTACGGGCTAAGACTGGGATGCCATTAAAGTTCATGTGTGTGTAAAGGCAGGCGTCCCAATACTTTTGGTAATATAGAGTGTATACTGTATATTTATGGTAGGATTGGCATCTTTGCCCCCTTGTTCTGCACTGTAAATTTACTATTTATTATTACCAAAATCTTCACTATGTAAGTATGTAAGTCATCTCTATTAAACCACACCCCCTTTAAGCTACGCCCACTTTTCGCAGGCACTTTTTCTCTCCATACCTAGGGCCCAAATTGATCCTGCACATGGGCCCACTGATTTCATGATACGCCCCTGAGCGTCCCCCGCTCCCGCCCCCTTCTGTAGCTCCTGGGCTCTCCCATCCCCCAGGGAGACACAAGCTCGTGGGCAGCCTTCCCAGAAGAGTTGAAGCTGTTATAGCTGCAAAGATAGTGTATGAATGAATGAATAAACATTCAGTATTCTTATATCCGTTCTTTAGGTGCAAAAATATAAGTTTTGGCTCTGCAGTAAATATAAAGAGCTGATAACTTTCTGGTCTGATTGCCTCTGGACTGTTTTCAGTCAGCATTGTTCCCAGTTCTCTATGTGCACTGCAGAACATCACCTCAATATGGTATAGACAGGGGGGGAGTATTCTGTAGTCCTAACACACTTCCCGTCCTAGGGTGACAACACAGCTTCTCCATAGATTCAGTACAGTGAGTGTTGTCACCCTAGGACAGGAAGTGAGTTACTGGCAGAAACACAAGGTGAAAACAAAGGAAAAAGAAAATGAATGCAGCCACCATATCTAAGGACTGCTCAGCTGTAGTGTATTACATTTTTGTGTTTGAGTTTAGATGTTCTTTAGTGATATTCTAATGCACATGATGGTGGGAAAGACAGGAATGAGATCAGTGGATGAGGAATGACACAATGGTAAAGTATGTGGCTCTCACCCAATCAAGGTTTATCCTGAAGTTGTGGCATATTGGTGAAGATTTGTCCCTGGATTCCATGCTGAATACATTCCCCATTATTCCCCGCCGTTTGCTTTCTATGCTGTTTTCAGGGTCAACAGCTTTTTGAAGAATCAGAACTACTATGTAATACTTCAGGACTTTTCAGGTTCTAAAAATCAGACAAATCTTTATAAAAATAGAAAAGAGATCTTTCATTTGTAAAGAATAAAATCTTGATAGAAATCTCCTGGAAGAGTAATAATGGCGAGTGTTCGGATCCATTCAGGTCTCAGGTCAGGTTAAAATAACCCAGCCAGCACAGAGTTCCTCCTTACGTCAGAGTGTGCAGAAATCCCCCTTACAGTACAAGGGAAGGGGAATGCTGCAGATTATGATCTACAGGGGAACACTGATATAAGGGGGGCTCTGGTGACCAGAGACCCCCTTATATCAGAGTCCACTGCGTTCCCCTTTCCATCAGAGTTCCCACTTACATCAGGGTCTGCAGCATTGCCCTTTACATCAGAGTTCCCCTTCACATCAGCGTCCACAGAGTTCTCTCTTGCACTGTAAGGGGGAATCCTGCAGACTGATGTAGAGGGGAATGCCGGGAACTCTGATGTGGGGAGGAGGGGGGACTCTGGTGACCAGAGACCACCTTCCACAGAGTGAATGCACTAAGGTGAGGGGTCCTGATATAAGGGGGAACCTTTATATTAGTGTCCCCTTACATTATTGTATTCACTCCCCTTTACATCAGTGAACCCCCCCCAGACTGGCCTGGCAGCATGGTCACTGACCTCCTCTCAGGTGCACCGTGCAGGGCTCAGTCAGTCAGCTCCAGTGGCTCTGGTTTTATCCTATAGTCTCTTCTCCACAGTCCACACATGTCTGACTTCTCCCGTGACCACCATCCTGACGGCGCTCCCACTCTTGAGTCCTCTCCAGGCTCCCCCTCAGAGACTGCAGACATGATAAAAGACAAGAGATGGTCAGAGATTGCAGACATGATAAAAGAGATGTTAGAGGCTGCAGACATGGTACAGGAGAGGTGGTTAAAGGCTGTGGACATGATGCAGGAGGTGGTTAGAGGCTGCGGACATGATACAGGAGGTGGTAAGAAGCTACAGACATGGTAAAGGAGATGGTCAGAAGCTGCGGACATGGTACAAGAGATGGTCAGAGCCTGAAGACATGATACAAGAGATGGTCAGAAGCTGCAGATATGGTACAGGAGATGGTCAGAAGCTGCAGAAATGGTACAGGAGCTGGCTAGAGGATGCGGACATGGTACAAGAGATGGTTAGAGGCTGTGGACAGTCATATTTTTTATGGGCGCCGCTACCGGTAACAGACATTTACGGGCAGCCTGTAAATTAAAGGGTGGTTGGCAACACTGCCCCACACAATAGTGTCCTCCTCTGCCTCCTTCCTTCACCCTCCCCTACAGTAATGTCCTCCTCTGCCCCCTCAAGTAGTGTCCTTCTCTGCCCATTTCATATCATGACCCCCCACTGCCGTGTCCTGCTGTGCCCCTTTCACCTCTCCACATCAGTGTCCTCCTCTGCCCTCTTCACCCCCTCCCCGCACAGTAATGTCCTCCCCTGCCCCCTCCATAGAGCGCTAGGAGGAAGTAATGTCACTTTAAAGCAGCGTTTCGCAAACCTTTTTGACATGGGGGACTGATTTTGTAGAAGACAAAAGGACTGGAGTGGGGGGGGGGGGGGGGGGTAGTTTCAAGGTTGACGGGGAATTCGGTGGCTGTGATTTGTCGGGCTGGTATTAGCACTTAAATCATCCCGACACCATGGTTGATATGGTGTCGGGATGATTGAAGCACATTATTTTTATTATTACATTGTAATATATAATAAAATAGTTCAACTCACCATAATGCAGAATCAGTGGGAACCCTGAGCTTGTCACTTGCCACCAGATGCAGTGTGCCACTGTCACCTGCTACCAGATGCAGCTTGTCACTTGCCACCAGATACAGCGTGCCACCATCACCAGACACAGCTTGTCACTTGCCACCGTCGCCTGCCATCAGATGCAGCGTGTCACTTGCCCCTGTTGTCTGCCATCAGATGCAGCGTGTCACTTGCCGCTGTCGCCTTCTGCCAGATGCAGCGTGTCACTTGCCACCATTGCCTGTCCCCAGATGTAGCTTGTCACTTGCCGCTGTCGCCTTCTGCCAGATGCAGCTTGTCACTTGCCACTGTCGCCTTCTGCTAGATGCAGCGTGTCAATTGCCACTGTCGCCTTCTGCCAGATGCAGCGTGTCAATTGCCACTGTCGCCTTCTGCCAGATGCAGCGTGTCACTTGCCACCATTGCCTGTCCCCAGATGTAGCGTGTCACTTGCCATTGTCACCTTCTGCCAGATGCAGCGTGTCACTTGCCACTGTCGCCTTCTGCCAGATGCAGGGTGTCACTTGCCACGGTTGCCTTCTGCCAGATGCAGCGTGTCACTTGCCACCATTGCCTATCCCCAGATGCAGCGTGTCACTTGCCACCATTGCCTGTCCCCAGATGTAGCGTGTCACTTGCCACTGTCGCCTTCTGCCAGATGCAGTGTGTCACTTGCCACTGTCACCTTCTGCCAGATGCAGCGTGTCACTTGCCACCCGCAGCTGGCCACCAAAAGCAATGTGTCACTTGCCACCCAAAGCCTGCCACCAGATGCAGTGTGCCACTGGCCACCCTCAGCCTGCCACCAGATGCAGCATGTCACTTGCCACCATTGCCTGTCCCCAGATGCAGCGTGTCACTTGCCATCATCACCTTCTCCCAGATGCAGCGTGTCACTTGCCACCTGCAGCTGGCCACCAGATGCAGTGTGCCACTTGCCAACCTCAGAATGCCACCAGATGCAGCATGTCACTTGCCACCGGCAGTGTTCTACTTGCCACCCTCTCTTTCCTTTCTCTTCAGCTGGTCATGCTGGGGGCTGCAGTTTCCCCCAGTCCTCGGGACAACATGTCCCACCATCCTCTCTGCTTCTTTTTTTTTTTCCTCTTGCCAATAGGAGAGGAAAGATATATAGTGAGTGGCTGTGCTAGCAAGCGCCTCTCCCAAGAACACAGCAGCAGCAGGAGGAGGAGGAGGCGTGGGGGGAGAAGAGCCTCTCCTCCTCCTCGTGCTGCTGTGTTCTCGGGAGCAGCGCTTGCCAGAACAGTGTGAGACACAGCCGCCCCGATTCTCTGCATTCTCTCCCCCACTGCTGACAGGAGGGAGAATGGGCAGGAAACAGAGCCCTCTTCTGACGGTGGTGGTTTGGGGGGGGGGGGGGGGGGGGCAGCACAGTTTTTCCTTTTTGAAAGGGCAGTCCTGCAGGACACAGCTGCTAAAGGGAACGGCATTCCTGCAGGACTCGAGCCCTGCCTGTACCCCCCTATTGATTATCCTGATCCAGAGGGTGGACTGGAGTATTGGTAGAATGGAGTATGACCTGTGATATTGTCCAAATATACTGGAGAATGAACTGAAGTGTAAATGGATCAAACTGGGGGGTGGTCTGGGGTATCAACAGATACTGGGGGGTGACTTGTAGCAAAAACATTTTAATAGATTAGACTTTACCTCCAACCAGTGCAGCTGATTAGTTCTGATCCTCAGAGCTTCCAGTGGTGTCTTGCCCTTGGATCTGTTCATGGTGACCGGTCTTCTCTGAGCCCCGGATTCTGCCTTTCGGGGACTCCTCTTCTCCTTTCTGTGATCATTCCTATTCTTCCACCTTCACTGGCTGTGCCCTTTTATTCTGCCCTTCCACAAACAACTATCTTTACCAGAAACAAGATGGAAGACAAATAAATAACTATTTAATAAAACATAAAAGTAGGCCAATCACATCCATATTTCAAGTGAAAGAAAATAGAACCACTTCACATCAGGTGTCTTCATTTGAGTTCCCCATAAATCAAGAACCCCAATCAGAGTACCTTCATATATCAGTTGCCACCACATATCAGATGCCCCATCAGAATATTGTCTTAGATCAGTTACCCCAATCAAGGTACCCCTTTATACCAGGTGTACCCTTACATCCAGTGTCCCCTTAACAGTGCCCCCTTACATCAGGTGTTCCCATAACAGTGCCCCCTTACATCAGGTGTCCCCTTACATCCAGTGTCCTCATAACAGTGCCCCCTTACATCAGATGTCCCCATAACAGTGCCCCCTTACATCAGGTGCCCACATAACAGTGCCCCCTTACATCAGGTGTTCCCATAACAGTGCCCCCTTACATCAGGTGTTCCCATAACAGTGCCCCCTTACATCAGGTGTCCCCATAACAGTGCCCCCTTAAATCAGGTGTTCTCATAACAGTGTCCCCTTACATCAGGTGTCCCCATAACAGTGCCCCCTTACATCAGGTGTCCCCATAACAGTGCCCCCTTACATCAGGTGTTCTCATAACAGTGTCCCCTTACATTCAGTGTCCTCAAAACAGTGTCCCCTTACATCAGGTGTTCCCATAACAGTGTTGCCTTACATCAGGTGTTCTCATAACAGTGCCCCCTTACATCAGGTGTTCTCATAACAGTGCCCCCTTACATCAGGTTTTCTCATAACAGTGCCCCCTTACATCAGGTGTTCTCATAACAGTGCCCCCTTACATCAGGTGTTCCCATAACAGTGCCCCCTTACATCAGGTGTTCCCATAACAGTGCCCCCTTACATCAGGTGTTCTCATAACAGTGCCCCCTTACATCAGGAGTTCTCATAACAGTGCCCCCTTACATCAGGTATTCTCATAACAGAGCCCCCTTACATCAGGTGTTCCCATAACAGTGCCCCCTTACATCAGGTGTTCTCATAACAGTGTCCCCTTACATCAGGTGTTCCCATAACAGTGTCCCCTGTCATCAGGTGTTCCCATAACAGTGCCTGCCCCCTTACATCAGGTGTCCCCTTACATCCAGTGCCCTCATAACAGTGTACCCTTACATCAGGTGTCCCCATAACAGTGCCCCCTTACATCAGGTGTTCCCATAACAGTGCCGCCTTACATCAGGTGTTCTCATAACAGTGCCCCCTTACATCAGGTGTTCTCATAACAGTGCCCCCTTACATCAGGTGTTCTCATAACAGTGCCCCCTTACATCAGGTGTTCTCATAACAGTGCCCCCTTACATCAGGTGTTCTCATAACAGTGCCCCCTTACATCAGGTGTTCCCATAACAGTGCCCCCTTACATCAGGTGTTCCCATAACAGTGCCCCCTTACATCAGGTGTTCCCATAACAGTGCCCCCTTACATCAGGTGTCCCCTTACATCCAGTGTCCTCATAACAGTGCCCCCTTACATCAGATGTCCCCATAACAGTGCCCCCTTACATCAGGTGCCCACATAACAGTGCCCCCTTACATCAGGTGTTCCCATAACAGTGCCCCCTTACATCAGGTGTTCCCATAACAGTGCCCCCTTACATCAGGTGTCCCCATAACAGTGCCCCCTTAAATCAGGTGTTCTCATAACAGTGTCCCCTTACATCAGGTGTCCCCATAACAGTGCCCCCTTACATCAGGTGTCCCCATAACAGTGCCCCCTTACATCAGGTGTTCTCATAACAGTGTCCCCTTACATTCAGTGTCCTCAAAACAGTGTCCCCTTACATCAGGTGTTCCCATAACAGTGTTGCCTTACATCAGGTGTTCTCATAACAGTGCCCCCTTACATCAGGTGTTCTCATAACAGTGCCCCCTTACATCAGGTTTTCTCATAACAGTGCCCCCTTACATCAGGTGTTCTCATAACAGTGCCCCCTTACATCAGGTGTTCCCATAACAGTGCCCCCTTACATCAGGTGTTCCCATAACAGTGCCCCCTTACATCAGGTGTTCTCATAACAGTGCCCCCTTACATCAGGAGTTCTCATAACAGTGCCCCCTTACATCAGGTATTCTCATAACAGAGCCCCCTTACATCAGGTGTTCCCATAACAGTGCCCCCTTACATCAGGTGTTCTCATAACAGTGTCCCCTTACATCAGGTGTTCCCATAACAGTGTCCCCTGTCATCAGGTGTTCCCATAACAGTGCCTGCCCCCTTACATCAGGTGTCCCCTTACATCCAGTGCCCTCATAACAGTGTACCCTTACATCAGGTGTCCCCATAACAGTGCCCCCTTACATCAGGTGTTCCCATAACAGTGCCGCCTTACATCAGGTGTTCTCATAACAGTGCCCCCTTACATCAGGTGTTCTCATAACAGTGCCCCCTTACATCAGGTGTTCTCATAACAGTGCCCCCTTACATCAGGTGTTCTCATAACAGTGCCCCCTTACATCAGGTGTTCTCATAACAGTGCCCCCTTACATCAGGTGTTCCCATAACAGTGCCCCCTTACATCAGGTGTTCCCATAACAGTGCCCCCTTACATCAGGTGTTCTCATAACAGTGCCCCCTTACATCAGGAGTTCTCATAACAGTGCCCCCTTACATCAGGTATTCTCATAACAGAGCCCCCTTACATGAGGTGTTCCCATAACAGTGCCCCCCTTACATCAGGTGTTCTCATAACAGTGTCCCCTTACATCAGGTGTTCCCATAACAGTGTCCCCTGTCATCAGGTGTTCCCATAACAGTGCCTGCCCCCTTACATCAGGTGTCCCCTTACATCCAGTGCCCTCATAACAGTGTACCCTTACATCAGGTGTCCCCATAACAGTGCCCCCTTACATCAGGTGTTCCCATAACAGTGCCGCCTTACATCAGGTGTTCTCATAACAGTGCCCCCTTACATCAGGTGTTCTCATAACAGTGCCCCCTTACATCAGGTGTTCTCATAACAGTGCCCCCTTACATCAGGTGTTCCCATAACAGTGCCCCCTTACATCAGGTGTTCCCATAACAGTGCCCCCTTACATCAGGTGTTCCCATAACAGTGCCCCCCTTACATCAGGTGTTCTCATAACAGTGCCCCCTTACATCAGGTGTTCCCATAACAGTGCCCCCTTACATCAGGTGTTCCCATAACAGTGCCCCCTTACATCAGGTGTTCTCATAACAGTGCCCCCTTACATCAGGAGTTCTCATAACAGTGCCCCCTTACATCAGGTATTCTCATAACAGAGCCCCCTTACATCAGGTGTTCCCATAACAGTGCCGCCTTACATCAGGTGTTCTCATAACAGTGCCCCCTTACATCAGGTGTTCTCATAACAGTGCCCCCTTACATCAGGTGTTCTCATAACAGTGCCCCCTTACATCAGGTGTTCTCATAACAGTGCCCCCTTACATCAGGTGTTCTCATAACAGTGTCCCCTTACATCAGGTGTCCCCATAACAGTGCCCCCTTACATCAGGTGTTCTCATAACAGTGCCCACTTATATCAGGTGTCCCCATAACAGTGCCCCCTTACATCAGGTGTCCCCATAACAGTGCCCCCTTACATCAGGTATCCCCATAACAATGCCCCCTTACATCAGGTGTTCTCATAATTGTGTCCCCTTACATCAGGTGTCCCCATCAGGTGTCCCCATCAGGTGTCCCCATCAGGTGTCCCCATAACAGTGCCCCCTTACATCAGTTGTCCCCATAACAGTGCCCCCTTACATAAGGTGTTCTCATAACAGTGTCCCCTTACATCAGGTGTCCCCTTACATCAGGTGTCCTCATAACAGTGTCCCCTTACATCAGGTGTTCCCATAACAGTGCCCCCTTACATCAGGTGTTCTCATAACAATGCCCCCTTACATCAGGTGTTCCCATAACAGTGCCCCCTTACATCAGGTGTTCTCATAACAATGCCCCCTTACATCAGGTGTTCCCATAACAGTGCCCCCTTACATCAGGTGTTCCCATAACAGTGCCCCCTTACATCAGGTGTTCCCGTAACAGTGCTCCTAGAAATCCAAAACCCCAATCAGAATATCAGATATCAAATATTCATATATCAGTTGCCCCCTTCAATGAGCCCCCATATATCTGTAGCACTGCCCCCCTAGGGAGCTGCTCAGTGTGGATTCCCCTGGGTTACCCATAGCAACAGTCTGTAAAACTTATCACTTTAAGACTTGGCTCAGACAATGAACAGTCAAGGGAATTTGGTTTTTGTGTTTAATTTTAGAACTTGGATGGGAGAAGGGATGAGTGGGATACTCCAACTTGAACTATGCACAATTTCTGAGGAAAACTGACTGTAGTGTGTGCGGCAAGGCCGCTGCTTCACCTTGCCACTTCACCTTGTGAAGTAAAAGATATGTTCCTGAATGAATTCCTCTTCAGGGTCCTAACCTAGCACCCCCTTTCTCACTTCCCATGCATGCTAGCCCTTGTCCACTGACTCTCCACTGGAGTGGTCCCCTTACTGGGCAGACCCCTGGCAAGCTTCCCAATACTCAAGGACACTGTTTTTCCCTGGGTTGCTCTGCCTTCAGCTCCACTCGTCAGTATCCTGGCCCTCCTGGCTCAGCATCACACACTTGGTCCACTAGGCCGACCGCCTGTGACCACCTTCCTTGCTGACAACCGTCACCCTCCTCCTGGGACCTGACTTCCTGCCCAAAAACACCCTGTCACATGTGCCCCCGGCTTTTATGACCTATCCCAGAATGCACCACTGTTTTGCCAACCCATTGGGACAGCCACAAAAGCCTGTGTGTCACTGGCTGGGTTTCCTCCACTGTCCAACAGGCTCTCCCATTGGATACAGCGGGGACACTCCCTCAGCCCAGATGAATCATACCCTGGACACATGCAACAGGCAGAACTAACAATCGGGCTCCCCTGATAAGCAGATAGAGCTGCTAAGCTTTTACCAACCTAGCACCTACCTAGGAGGGTACTACATCCACCCCCCACCAAAATTGAGGGACACAATAAACGCACATGCGCACTAGAGGGACACAATAACCGCACATGAGCACTAGAGGGACACAATATCCACACATGGGCACTAGAGGGACACAATAACCGCACATGAGCACTAGAGGGACACAATAACCGCACATGTGCACTAGAGGGACACCACCGCACATGGGTACTACAGGGACACAATATCCGCACATACGCACTAGAGGGACACAATAACCGCAGATGCGCACTAGAGGGACACAATATCCGCACATATGCACTAGAGGGACACAATAACCGCAGATGCGCACTAGAGGGACACAATAACCGCACATGCGCACCAGAGGGACACAATAACCGCACATGCGCACCAGAGGGACACAATAACCGCACATGCGCACTAGAGGGAAACAATAACCGCACATGCGCACCAGAGGGACACAATAACTGCACATGCGCACCAGAGGGACACAATAACCGCACATGCGCACTAGAGGGACACAATATCCACACATGGGCACTAGAGGGATACAATAACCGCACATGCGCACTAGAGGGACACAATAACCGCACATGTGCACTAGAAGGACACAACCGCACATGGGTACTAGAGGGACACACTATCCGCACATGCGCACTAGAGGGACACAATAACCGCACATGTGCACTAGAGGGACACAATATCCGCACATGCGCACTAGAGGGACACAATAACCGCACATGCGCACCAGAGGGACACAATAACCGCACATGCGCACTAGAGGGACACAATATCCACACATGGGCACTAGAGGGACACAATATCCGCACATGTGCACTAGAGGGACACAATAACCGCACATGCGCACCAGAGGGACACAATAACCGCACATGCGCACTAGACGGACACAATATCCGCACATGCGCACTAGAGGGATACAATATCCGCACATGCGCACTAGAGGGACACAATAACCGCACATGCGTACCAGAGGGACACAATAACCGCACATGCGTACTAGAGGGACACAATAACCGCACATGGGCACTAGAGGGACACAATAACCGCACATGGGCACTAGAGGGACACAATAACCGCACATGTGCACTAGAGGGACACAATAACCGCACATGGGCATTAGAGGGACACAATAACCGCACATGCGCACTGGAGGGACACAATAACCGCACATGCGCACCAGAGGGACACAATAACCGCACATGTGCACTAGAGGGACACCACCGCACATGGGTACTACAGGGACACAATATCCGCACATGCGCACTAGAGGGACACAATAACCGCACATGCGCACCAAAGGGACACAATAACCGCACATGCGCACTAGAGGGACACAATATCCACACATGGGCACTAGAGGGACACAATATCCGCACATGCGCACTAGAGGGACACAATAACCGCACATGCGCACCAGAGGGACACAATAACCGCACATGCGCACTAGAGGGACACAATATCCACACATGGGCACTAGAGGGATACAATATCCGCACATGCGCACTAGAGGGACACAATAACCGCACATGCGTACCAGAGGGACACAATAACCGCACATGTGCACTAGAGGGACACAATAACCGCACATGCGCACTAGAGGGACACAATAACCGCACATGCACACCAGAGGGACACAATAACTGCACATGCGCACCAGAGGGACACAATAACCGCACATGAGCACTAGAGGGACACAATATCCACACATGGGCACTAGAGGGACACAATAACCGCACATGAGCACTAGAGGGACACAATAACCGCACATGTGCACTAGAGGGACACAACCGCACATGGGTACTAGAGGGACACAATAACCGCACATGCGCTCCAGAGGGACACAATAACCGCACATGCGCTCCAGAGGGACACAATAACCGCACATGCGCTCCAGAAGGACATATTCATGCATGCTATAGGAACACAATACCTGTGCAAGCACACTAGAATGGTGCAAAAACGGCAAATGCGCACTAGAGAGACACAACAGCCCTGCTTGCACACCAGGAGAACCCAATTAACAATAATTAATAAACACGCACGTGCGCAGGAAATAACATTATCATGAAACTTTCTCATCTAGTGGCCTCATCTCACCAGTTTATGGGATTGATTTTCAGGTTAAACCATTAAAAATTGGAGGGACAAGCAGGTGGAGTGGAACTTGTCAGGAATGCTAAAGTGCAGAAAACTAGTAAGGACCCCATGAGTACCCCTCCCCCCGTAGACCATCTTCCTGCATTCATAATGTCAGTCTATTGGAAAGCAAATCCGATCTTTCCGCAATCAAACTCCAATATTGCAAAAATGTAAGATTAGTGCCACCTTGTGGTAACATGGAGAGAATCACAAAGGAGACCCCTGTACTGCCTGTGTATAATGTACAGACTAGGCTTACGCATACACAGTGTGACAGACTTCCAGGGGGTGCCGATGTGGACTCTGAGTGGACGGCATTTCCTTTGCATTGTCCTGGACAGGATCTGAACTGAGGATACCAGTGCTGCAAGGCAGAAGTGCTAACCACTAAGCCACTCCACTGCCATGATCTCAGCGCTGTTCCTCAGTTTGCTCTGCGCATTATAAACTATTCCATTACGTCCTGCTGATCTCCTGCAGCCTCTATGTAGCCACTTCACAATTATACACAGTCCAGTGATGGCTGCCTGGCATCAGTTTCCTGATGGTGACAACACTGGACTTTGCGCTGAAAAAGCCATACTAAGCTTGTACGACAACGCAAGAGCACAATTGGGGGACAGGGACAGAGCGTTGTCACCCCATACCAGGAAATGTCTTATCTGGCAGGATCACCAGGGAATATTTTAACCACTTAAGCCCCGGAGGATTTGGCTGCTCAAAGACCAGGCTCTATTTTGCGATTTGGCACTGCGTGACTTTAACGGACAATTGCGCGGACGTGAAATTGACATCCTTTTTGTCCCACAAACATAGCTTTCTTTTGGTGGTATTTGATCACCTGTGCGATTTTTACTGTTTGCGCTATAAACAAAAAAAGAGCGACAATTTTGAAAAAACAACAATATTTTTTCACATTTTTTTTATATGAAATCCCCCCCCCCCCCCCAAAAAAAAAAAATTTAAAAATCAAAATTTTTTAACATTTTAGGCCAATTTGTTTTCTGCTACATATTTTTGGTGAAAAAATCGCAATAAGCGTAATTTGATTGGTTTGCGCAAAAGTTATTGCGTTTACTAACTACGGGAAAGATTTTTGTCATTTTTATTGTTTTTTTTTTTTAACTAGTAATGGCGGCGATCTGCGATTTTTTTTGTGGGGCTGCGACATTGCGGCAGACATTTTTGACACTTTTGGGGGTACCAGTGACATTACTGCAGTAATCAGTGCTATAAATATGCTCTGTTACTGTAAAAATGACACTGGCAGGGAAGGGGTTAACTTTATTAGAGATCAAGGGGTTAAGTGTGTCCCTAGGGGTGTGCTTCTAACTGTAAAGGGGCGTGGCTTTTGATGTAACCACAGAGACATACGATCCTACATAGGAGGATCATATGATCTCTACAGTTACATCAGGGAGAATGACAGACGGCTTAGTTTACATCAGCCGCCTGCCTTTCTCCGTCTCCAGCGGGAGATCGAGAATGGCCAGTGGACATCGGAGCCGCTGGTCAATCGCACTGGGATGGCAGTGAACGAGCGGGAGCGCGCCTCCGCGACGCGCTCTCGCCCCCTATTGGATCGCGGGCGAGTGATGTACCCATATGTCACTTTGCCCGGGGGGGGGGGGGGGGGCTGACCGCCGCAGTATATGTACTTGGGGCGGTCGGCAAGTGGTTAACGAATAACTCCACTCTTGTTGAGAAGAACCCCCCCCCCCCCCTTGGGTGATCTCTGTACATTGCAGGGATTGTAGCAAACCTTGTTGTAGATTCCTTCCTTTTGTTATTCTGAAGAAATCATTGTTTGTTCCTCTGTGTCCATGTGCAAAGTGAATGTGAATGGGAGTGACTTTATAATTATCAATCAGCTGCTGCACCTGCAGGGCTTTAATGAAGAAAGTGGCAGGGTCTGCATCCCTGTAGACGTGATTTCCTATTCGGAGTATCTCACCAAAAATGTGATGCCCAAAAATCTGACTTGTATCTCAGTGCAGACTTCTGGGAAAATCAGCGAGCCAATCACACCTGTCTATATGTGTACACAGCGCCTCCAGGTGGCCATATTGCATTTTACAGAAAATTACAGCAACAGCAGATTAAAAACAGAAAGGTCATTTTTAACTGCTTGCCGACCGCCCGACGCAGATGTACTGCGGGCAGGCAGCCGCTTCCAGGCAAATCGCCGTACATGTACGGCGCTTGCTCTGGGGAGTCTAGGGGGCGAGCGTGTGCCACTGGCGGCGCGCTCCCGCCCCCCGCTCGTCAGCGGAGAAGCCGATGCCGCGGGCAGGCGCCTCAGATTGCCACCTCGGATTGCCGTCTGACACCCGCGATCGCTCCCCGCTGAGAGAGAAGGACGGTCGGATGTTGTAAACACAGCTGACCGTTCTTCTCCCTGGAATGATCACAGGGCTCCTGTGATCCTTCTATATAGGATCACATGTCTCTATGATCATTTCACAAGCCACGCCCCCCCCCCCCCACAGTTAGAATCACTCCCCTGGGCTCACATTTAACCCCTTGATCACCAACAAGGTGTCACGAACCGGCAGGACTGGTAGTGGATCCTCTGGACCAGAGAGGCGATGGCACGGGTTGTACTAGAGGACCGGTTCTAAGCAGTTACTGGTCTTCACCAGAGCCCGCCGCAAGGCGGGATGGATTTGCTGCGGCAGTAACTACCAGGTCGTGTCCCCTAGTAACAACTCGACCCCTCTGGCAGCTGATATGGCGTGGTACACAGGGAGTAGGCAAGAGCGTAGTCGGACGTAGCAGAGGTCAGGGCAGGCGGCAAAGGTTCAAAGGCGAGTAGTCGGTAGCAACGGGTTCGGCAACAGGCAAAGCAAACAAACACAGCAGGGAACGCTTTCTCAAAGGCACAAGGCACAAAGATCCGGCAGGAAGCTGTGGGAGGAGAAGGTATTTATGGGTAGTGCACAGGTGAAGCCTAATTAAGTCAGCACTACCTCTCACAAACCTTAACCCTTAATAACCACTTTAGGCCAGGCACCAATCACTGGTGCACTGGCCCTTTGAATCTAAGAGTCCCGGCGCGCGCGCGCCCTAGAGAGCGGGGACGCACACGCCGAGACGCTGGAGTGCTGCCTGGAGGCATACGCTGTGAGCGCTCCGAGGCCAGCAGGAGGCCCGGAGCGCTCAGCGTAACACAAGGTTAACCCCTTCCCTGTCAAAGTCATTATTACAGTAACAGTACATATTTTTAGCACTGATTACTGCAGTAATGTCACTGGTCTCCCCAAAAGTGTCAAAAATGTCAGTCAGGGGTCCGATCTGTCCGCCACAATGTCGCAGTCCCGCTAAAAAAAAAAAAAATATCGCAGATCACCGCCATTACTAGTAAAAAAAAAAAAACACCACAACAACAAAAATGACATAAATCTTACCTTTACATTTTTTAAATTTTTTTTGGAATGTTATATAGCAGAATGTGAAAAAAATATTTTTTTCAAAATTGTCGCTCTTTTTGTTTTATTAGTGTAAAAAATAAAAATCGTACAGGTGGTCAAATACCACCAAAAGAAAGCTCTGTTTGTGGGGAAAAAAAGGACGTCAATTTAGTTTGGGTACAGCGTCGCACGACCGCGCAATTGTCCGTTGAAGTAACGCAGTGCCGAATTGCAAAATAGGGCCTGGTCATTAAGGGGGTAAAATCTTCCGGGGCGGAAGTGGTTAAGAACATACAATTACAATATAACTACTGTCACAATTCTATATATTATTTTTTTTTACTAAATTTTTTCCCCACGAAACTGGGAGTTGCCCTTTAATGATCGCTGCAAGTAAAAGGATTGGAAATGACATTGATTGATTGATTCTATTGGGGGGAGCTGAATAATCCTCTGCCCTGATGCCAGCACTTCCGCTGGTAGGGAATGGAGGCTGGTAGGGCTATGCATTTGGGGAGAAAACGGTACTTGCTTTTCTCCTGGTGTAGTTACCAGCCGCTGAGAAGATATCTTGCAGGGACTGTCTCCCGGATTCTTCATCTCTGGTTCTGATGCTGGGCAGAGACCATCAGTGCTCTGTCCTGTAGCCAGCGCTTTTGCCGGGGGGATATACACTGGGGTAGTGTCCAAGTGCTGGGGAAACGGCTCACTGAGGTCATCCCTCGGACTCCCTGGATCTAACTCTGAGGGTGGGCAGAGGCCAGCGGCACTCTGCCCCGTAGCCAGCGCTTCTGCTGGGGGGATGAACATTGGGGTAGTGTCCAATTTTTGGGGAGGGAGAATTGCTTCCTCTACTCCCGGTGGGGATATCTGCTGTTGGGAAAACAGCTCACGCGGATCCTCTCTCAGACTCTCCGGATCCAACTCTTTTTCTGATGCTGGGCAGATGCCAGGGGCACTCTGCCCTGTAGCCAGCGCTTTTGCCGGGGGGATAAACACTGGGGTAGTGTCCAAGTGCTGGGGAAACGGCTCACTGAGGTCACCCCTCGGACTCGCTGGATCTACCTGCAGGGGCGTTGCTAGGTGGGAAAAAGACCAGGGGCTTCAGCCCGAAGGTAAATTTGATAACCCCTCCCACATTTTAGTCCCCCTAAGCTCCTCCCACATCTAAAAGTACCGCCCAAGCTCCACCCAATGCCCCCCTCAGTCAAGGGTCAGACATGGGGTGCTATGGAGAGGAGTACAGGGGGTCAGGAGGAGAGGAGAACAGGGGGGTCAGGAGAAGAGGAGAGCAGGGTGTCAGGAGAAGAGGAGAGCAGGGGGTCAGGAGGAGAGGAGAGCAGGGGGTCAGGAGGAGAGGAGAGCAGGGGGCCAGGAGGAGAGGAGAGCAGGGGGCCAGGAGGAGAGGAGAACAGGGGGCCAGGAGGAGAGGAGAACAGGGGGCCAGGAGGAGAACAGGGGGTCAGGAGGAGAGGAGAGGAGAACAGGGGGTCAGGAGGAGGGGAGAACAGGGGGTCAGGAGGAGAGGAGAGAAGAGGAGAACAGGGGGTCAGGAGGAGAGAAGAGGAGAACATGGGGTCAGGAGGAGAGGAGAACAGGGGGTCAGGAGGAGAGGGGAGGAGAACAGGGGGCCAGGAGGAGAGGAGAACAGGGGGCCAGGAGGAGAACAGGGGGTCAGGAGGAGAGGAGAGGAGAACAGGGGGTCAGGAGGAGGGGAGAACAGGGGGTCAGGAGGAGAGGAGAGGAGAACAGGGGGTCAGGAGGTGGGGAGAACAGGGGGTCAGGAGGAGAGGAGAGGAGAACAGGGGGTCAGGAGGAGGGGAGAACAGGGGGTCAGGAGGGGAGAACAGGGGGTCAGGAGGAGAGAAGAGGAGAACATGGGGTCAGGAGGAGAGGAGAACAGGGGGTCAGGAGGAGAGGGGAGGAGAACAGGGGGTCAGGAGGAGAGGAGAACAGGGGGCTAGGAGGAGAGGAGAACAGGGGGTCAGGAGGAGAGGAGAGGAGAACAGGGGGTCAGGAGGAGAGAAGAACAGGGGGTCAGGAGGAGAGAAGAACAGGGGGTCAGGAGGAGAGAAGAACAGGGGGTCAGGAGGAGAGGAGAACATGGGGTCAGGAGGAGAGGAGAACAGGGGGTCAGGAGGAGAGAAGAACAGGGGGTCAGGAGGAGAGGAGAACATGGGGTCAGGAGGAGAGGAGAACAGGGGTTCAGGAGGAGAGGAGAACAGGGGGTCAGGAGGAGAGAAGAACAGGGGGTCAGGAGGAGAGAAGAACAGGGGGTCAGGAGGAGAGAAGAACAGGGGGTCAGGAGGAGAGAAGAACAGGGGGTCAGGAGGAGAGGAGAACAGGGGGTCAGGAGGAGAAGAGAACAGGGGGTCAGGAGGAGAGGAGAACAGGGGGTCAGGAGGAGAGGAGAACAGGGGGTCAGGAGGAGAGAAGAACAGGGGTCAGGAGGAGAGGAGAACAAGGGGTCAGGAGGAGAGGAGAACAAGGGGTCAGGAGGAGAGGAGAACAAGGGGTCAGGAGGAGAGGAGAACAGGGGGTCAGGAGGAGAGGAGAACAAGGGGTCAGGAGGAGAAGAGGAGAACAGGGGGTAAGGAGGAGAGAAGAGGAGAACAGGGGGTAAGGAGGAGAGAAGAGGAGAACATGAGGTCAGGAGGAGAGGAGAACAGGGGGTCAGGAGGAGAGGAGAACAGGGGGTCAGGAGGAGAGGAGAACAAGGGGTCAGGAGGAGGGGAGAACAGGGGGTTAGAAGGAGAGAAGAGGAGAACAGGGGGTCAGGAGGAGAGGAGAACAGGGGGTCAGGAGGAGAGGAGAACAGGGGGTCAGGAGGAGAGGAGAACAGGGGGTCAGGAGGAGAGGAGAACAGGGGGTCAGAAGGAGAGGAGAACAGGGGGTCAGGAGGAGAGGAGAACAGGGGGTCAGGAGGAGAGGAGAACAGGGGGTCAGGAGGAGAAGAGTAGAACAGGGGGTAAGGAGGAGAGGAGAACAGGGGGTCAGGAGGAGAGGAGAGGAGAACAGGGGGTCAGGAGGAGAGGAGAACAGGGGGTCAGGAGGAGAGGAGAACAGGGGGTCAGGAGGAGAGGAGAGGAGAACAGGGGGTCAGGAGGAGAGGAGAGGAGAACAGGGGGTCATGAGGAGAGGAGAAAAGGGGGTCATGAGGAGAGGAGAAAAGGGGGTCAGGAGGTCAGTGAAAATAAATGTCTGCTCTCATGGTAAAATAAATCAATAAATAAAAAGAGTAGACTGACAGGCTGGTAGACTTTAAAAAAGGATTACCAATGACATTTTCTGGGCTCCATACAATATAAGCCTGGGGGATGAGGAGAGGGGGGTCTGAGGAGGAGATGGAGGGAGTAGGTGAGGAGAGGGGGGTCTGAGGAGGAGATGGGGGGGTAGGTGAGGAGAGGGGGGTCTGAGGAGATGGGGGAGGGGTAGGTGAGGAGAGGGGGGTCTGAGGAGGAGATTGGGGGTCTGAGGAGGAGATGGGGTTCTAGGGAAGAGAGGGGAGGGGTAGGTGAGGAGAAGGGGATGTCTGAGGAGGAGAAGGGGGTGTCTGAGGAGGAGATGGGGTGTCTGAGGAGGAGATGGGGTGTCTGAGGAGGAGATGGGGGGATAGGTGAGGAGATGGGGTTCTAGTGAAGAGAGGGGAGGGGTAGGTGAGGAGAGGGGGGGGTCTGAGGGGGGGGTCTGAGGAGGAGAGGGGGGGTCTGAGGAGGAGATGGGGATCCGAGGAGGAGATGGGGGGGTAGGTGAGGAGATGGGGATCCGTGGAGGAGATGGGGGGGTAGGTGAGGAGATGGGGATCTGAGGAGGAGATGGGGGGAAGGTGGAAAGAGGGGGTCTGAGGAGGAGTTGGGGGGTAGGTGAGGAGATGGGGATCTGAGGAGGAGATGGGGGGGGTAGGTGAGGAGATGGGGGTCTGAGGAGGAGATGGGGGAGTATGCGAGGAGATGGGACTCTAGGGAAGAGAGGGGATGGGCAGGGACGGACTGACAACTCATGGGGCCCCGGGCATTAGGAGATCATGGGGCCCCCCGGGTTTAAAGATGGCCACCACTCGGCAGCCATCTTAACGATGCAACATTAATGTGGCAGGGCCATGTGGAGGGCACCAAGCTCCGTGACATACAGTGTGGCAGGAGACTTAAAGCTGGCAACCCAATAAAGGGACCAGGAGCCTCTTACGGGAAGTGCCACCTTAACAGCATCACGAGCCCCTGGGCAAAGTAATGCACTGGGGCTCCTACCAAGGAGGTGGTGACCTGCGGTGTGCATAGAGCGATGCGGCACACAGTGGCTGTGGCTATATTATGCTTCATATTGGTGTGGTTTTTTTAATTCACTTAGAAATTTTAGTTAGATTTTTTATAAAGTATTTTTTTTTTTACATTTTTCTTTTTTTTTCTATTTTAATGTTCAAGTCGTTTTAAAATAATATAATTTTTTTACATTCTTTTCAGAATCCTGTTGGGGGGTGGGGGGGGAGGGAGGCGCGTTGATGAAGTATCAGGGGTCTACATAGATTCCTGAAGTCTCATTTTTGAGACAGAGAAAGGGACTAATAACAAATCCCCAGTCCCTTTCTCTGTAGCCTCAGCTGCACTGCAGATGAATAAACAGGAGACAGAGGCTCCTCCCCATTCATGAACTGAAGCATAGGAAACACAAATACCTGCGGCTGCTGCTGACGGGAGAGGAAAAAAGGGGGCACTCTGGAGGTTATAACCTACAGACTCCCCCTTACATCCTCCAGAGTGCCCCCTTAGTAATACTATACTAAGGGGGTACTCTAGAAGCACTAAACGAAACTCTAGAGGAGTTAGTACCTTTAGAGTGCCCCTTTTGTTCTGCTCCTCCAGGGTGCCCTTATTTAACATATTTAACCACTTGCCTACTGTGCACTTGCTGAGCCCAATTTTCAGCTTTCAGCACTGTTGCGTTTTGAATGACAATTGTGCGGTCATGCAACACTGCAACCAAACATACTTTTTAACCTTTTTTTTCCACACAAATAGAGCTTTATTTTGGTGGTATTTAATCACCACTGCGGTTTTGATTTCTTGCTAAATAAACAAAAAAAAAGGCAGAAAAACTTTCATAGTTTGTTATAAAATTTAGCAAATGGGTAATTTTTCTCCTTCACTTTTGTGCGCTGATGGGGCTACAGTAATAGGCTGCACTGATGGGCACTGAAGAGGCTGCACTGATGGGCACTGGTAGGTGGCACAGATTGCAAGCACTGGTGGGCACTGTTGGGGCTTCACTTATGATCAGTGCCCTGATTATCAGTATAGATGTCCCTTTTACAGAAGCTGGTTATCAGTTCTCTTCTCCCTTTTCTTACTCTGTCAGCATGAGGAAAGAAAAGCTGATAACCGGCTTCCGTATACATGCGGTCAGCTGCGATTGGATACAGCTGATCATGAGGTAAAAGCCACTGATTGGCTCTTTATCTCAATCTGTGATCAGTAATATCCGGAGAACACTGCAGTCACAGAGAGTGGTGGGTGCGATCATTGGAGGACATCATATGACGGCCTCCCAGAACTGGCCGCCATGCTGTAGCCATCATTTGGCTATAGTGCGGTTGACAAGTGGCTTAGTACCTCCTGGCCTGGTCACAACTCATGAGTGGCTGCTGATAAAATACTTTAGAAAAACAGATCGTTGTCTGTGATTCTAAAGAAAACATGCGCAGTCTGGAGCCAGCCGATTGGTGACCGGCCGAGCTCGGTCTCTACTTGTGTGGCAGGAATGTGTGTATGCGAGTTTAACCACTTGCCAACCACAGCTGTACTTATACGGCGGCAGGTTGGCTCTGTTATGCCTAACGACGTACCTGTATGTCGTTTTGTGTAGCAGTTAGTTGAGGCCTGCGCACATGCCGATTGGCTAGAGAGGGAGCCAATTAGCGGGTCCGGCGGACGCAATGTCTGCCAGGCACCCGTGATCGCTCCCCATGGAGACAGAACGGCAGTCTTCCTAAGTAAAAATGACATACGGCTGTTCTGTCAGTGATGAACACAGGGATCCTCCTATTTAGGAACACAGGTTTCTGTGTTCATCCAGCAAGTTCACCCCCCCCCCACAGTTAGAAAGCATCCCCTAGGGACACATTTAACCCTTTGACCGCCCCTGGTGTTAACCTCTTTCCTGCCAGTGTCATTAGTACAGTGACAGTGCATATTTTTAGCACTGATTACTGTAGTAATGTCACCGGTCCCCCCAAAAAGTGTCAAAAATGTCAGTTAGGGGTCCGATCTGTCCGCCCCAATGTCGCAGTCCCGCTAAAAATCGCAGATCACTGCCATTTCTAGTAAAAAAAAAAAAAAAAAAATGACATAAATCTTTCCCCAAGTTTGTAGACGCGACAACTTTTGGGCAAACCAATCAAAATACACTTATTTTTTTTTTGCCAAACATATGTTGCAGAATACAAATTGGACTAAAATGATGAAAAAAATAGATTTTTTAGTTTTGTTTTATTGGGAATGTTTTATAGCAGAAAGTAAGTTTTTTGTTTTTTTTGTTTATAGTGCAAAAAAAAAAACCACACAGGTGATCAAATACCACCAAAAGAAAGCTCTGTTTGTGGGGGGAAAAAGGACATTGATTTTATTTGGGTACATCGTCGCACGACCGTGCAATTGTCAGTTAAAGTAACGCAGTGCCGTATTGCAAAAAATGGCATGGTCATTGAGGGGGTAAAACCTATCCAGTCCTTAAGTGGTTAAGCCACATCTCACTGCCTGATCTGAGGCTGAGCCCATCAGTTCTCTAATCAGCTGGCTCCAGACTGCGCATGCACAGTTCACAGTAACCGAGAAGGATTTTGTTTTTCTAAAGTGTTTCACTGCCAGCTAATTATGAGTTGTGGGTGCCGGGTGGCCAAGCCAGCAAAGGATCCAGATGTATTTGTGTTTGCTTCCCTTTTGTTTTGCCTGCAGAAATCGCAGGTGCAGCAGAGTGGGGGTAGCAGGGACAGTATTTGTAATGACAGGCGAGGATACTGCTGAGTAAGACAGGTACTCTTATTGAACCCCCTCTCCTACTGTGGTGTTTGAGGGAGATTCACAGCACAAGGCTAGCAGAGAATGCAGGGACAGGAGGTGTGCAGGCTGGAAGGCTGATAAGAAGCCAGTGCAGGGACCTCTGTTATCAAGCATGGGAAGTGGGGGGGGGGGGGGGAGCACGGGAAGGATCACAGAGGCATTGTGCAGTGGCCGGGAGAACAGAAGAGACCAGGCCCGGACTGGGACAAAAAATAGGCCCGGGCATTTTAGACTGAGCAGCCTTTTTTTTTTTTTTTAATTTAAACCAAATTACAAATAATGACAGCTACCAGTTTCTCAATGTCTTTTAG
Source organism: Pelophylax lessonae (assembly GCF_965119305.1). Classification (NCBI taxonomy): domain Eukaryota; kingdom Metazoa; phylum Chordata; class Amphibia; order Anura; family Ranidae; genus Pelophylax; species Pelophylax lessonae. The sequence goes on along the minus strand of NC_138771.1, from coordinate 74,013,191 downwards.
TTCTATTTAGCCTGCTGCAGTTACTGCACATCATTTTTAGCACTAACCCATTAGTGGCTGGGGAGGGGGAGGTGTAATCAGTGGCAGTACTGGGGGGAGGGGGTGAATTGAGTGGCAGTGCTGGGGGGGAGGAGTCAGTGGCAGTGCTGGGGGGATGGAATCAGTGGCAGTGCTGGGGGGATGGAATCAGTGGCAGTGCTGGGGGGATAAAAATCAGTGGCAGTGCTGGGGGGGATGGAATCAGTGGCAGTGCTGGGGGGGATGGAATCAGTGGCAGTGCTGGGGGGATGGAATCAGTGGCAGTGCTGGGGGGATGGAATCAGTGGCAGTGCTGGGGGGATAAAAATCAGTGGCAGTGCTGGGGGGATGGAGTCAGTGGCAGTGCTGGGGGGATGGAGTCAGTGGCAATGCTGGGGGGATGGAGTCAGTGGCAGTGCTGGGGGGATGGAGTCAGTGGCAGTGCTGGGAGGATGGAGTCAGTGGCAGTGCTGGGGGGATGGAATCAGTGGCAGTGCTGGGGGGATGGAGTCAGTGGCAGTGCTGGGAGGATGGAGTCAGTGGCAGTGTTGGGGGGGAGGAGTCAGTGGCAGTGCTGGGGGGATGGAGTCAGTGGCAGTGCTGGGGGGATGGAATCAGTGGCAGTGCTGGGGGGATGGAATCAGTGGCAGTGCTGGGGGGATGGAATCAGTGGCAGTGCTGGGGGGATGGAATCAGTGGCAGTGCTGGGGGGATGGAATCAGTGGCAGTGCTGGGGGGATGGAATCAGTAGCAGTGCTGAGGGGATGGAGTCAGTGGCAGTGCTGGGAGGATGGAATCAGTGGCAGTGCTGGGGGGATGGAATCAGTGGCAGTGCTGGGGGGATGGAATCAGTGGCAGTGCTGGGGGGATGGAATCAGTAGCAGTGCTGAGGGGATGGAGTCAGTGGCAGTGCTTGGGAGGGGAGTCAGTGGCAGTGCTGGGGGGATGGAGTCAGTGGCAGTGCTGGGGGGATGGAGTCAGTGGCAGTGCTGGGAGGATGGAGTCAGTGGCAGTGCTGGGAGGATGGAGTCAGTGGCAGTGCTGGGAGGATAGAGTCAGTGGCAGTGCTGGGAGGATAGAGTGGGGGGGGGGGGGGATTGGATGTGATCAGTGTGGAGGGAGGATGGAATTAGTGGCAGTGTTGGGGGAGGGGATGGGAGGAGTGGCAGCGTTGAGCGAGGGGATGGGAGGCATGGCAGCGTGGAGCAAGGGGATGGGAGGAGTGGCAGCATGGAGGGAGGGAATGGGAAGAGTAGCAATGTAGAGGGGGGATATAGGAGAAATGGCAGCGTGGAGGGAGGGGATGGGAGGAGTGGCAGCGTGGAGGGTGGGGAGGAGTGGCAGCGTGGAGGGAGGAAAGGGAAGTAGTGTCAGTGTGGACGGAGGGGAGGAGTGGCAGCGTGGAGGGGAGGCAGTGTGGAGGGAGGCAGCATGGAGGGAGGGGATGAGTGGCAGTGCTGGTGGTGGGTGGCATCAGTGGCCATGCTGGGTGGAGGGATGGGATCAGTGACATTGTTGGGGGGGGGGGGGTCAGTGGCAGTGCTGGGGGGATCAGATCAGTGACAGTGCTAGGGGGGGATCAGTGACAGTGCTGGGGGGGGGATCAGTGACAGTGCTGGGGGGGGGGGGTCAGTGACAGTGCTGGGGGGGGATCAGTGACAGTGCTGGGGGGAATCAGATCAGTGACAGGGCTGGGGGGGATCGGCTCAGGGACAGGGCTGGGGGGGGGGAATCAAATCAATTACAGGGCTTGGGGGGAATCAGATCAGTGACAGGGCTGGGAGGGGATCGGATCAGTGACAGGGCTGGGAGGGGGGGTTCGGATCAGTGACAGGGCTGGGGTAGGGGGATCGGATCAGTGACAGGGCTGGGAGGGGGGGGGATCGGATCAATGACAGGGCGGGGGGATCAGATCAGTGACAGAGCTGGGGAATCGGATCAGTGTCAGGGCTGGGAGGGAGGGATTGGATCAATGACAGGGCGGGGCGGGGCGGGGGGGGGTCAGATCAGTGACAGGGCTGGGGGGGGGGGGGAAATCGGATCAGTGACAGGGCTGGGAGGGGATTGGATCAGTGACAACAGGGCTGGGAGGGGGGGATCGGATCAATGACAGGGCGGGGGGGGATCAGATCAGTGACAGGGCTGGGGGGGGGAATTGGATCAGTGACAGGGCTGGGAGGGGATTGGATCAGTGACAGGGCTGGGAGGGGGGGATCGGATCAATGACAGGGCAGGGGGGGGGGGGGATCAGATCAGTGACAGGGCTGGGGGGGGAATCGATCAGGGACAGGGCTGGGGGGGGGTAAATCAAATCAATTACAGGGCTGGGGGGGAATCGGATCAGTGACAGGGCTGGGAGGGGATCGGATCAGTGACAGGGCTGGGAGGGGGGGGGTTCGGATCAGTGACAGGGCTGGGGTAGGGGGATCGGATCAGTGACAGGGCTGGGAGGGGGGGTTCGGATCAGTGACAGGGCTGGGGTAGGGGGATCGGATCAGTGACAGTGCTGGGAGGGGGGTTCGGATCAGTGACAGGGCTGGGGTAGGGGGATCGGATCAGTGACAGGGCTGGGGAATCGGATCAGTGACAGGGCTGGGAGGGGATCGGATCAGTGACAGGGCTGGGAGGGGATCGGATCAGTGACAGGGCTGGGAGGGGATTGGATCAGTGACAGGGCTGGGGAATCGGATCAGTGACAGGGCTGGGAGGGGATCGGATCAGTGACAGGGCTGGGAGGGGGGGGGGTTCGGATCAGTGACAGGGCTGGGGTAGGGGGATCGGATCAGTGACAGGGCTGGGAGGGGGGGTTCGGATCAGTGACAGGGCTGGGGTAGGGGGATCGGATCAGTGACAGGGCTGGGAGGGGGGATTGGATCAATGACAGGGCGGGGGGGGGAATCAGATCAGTGACAGGGCTGGGGAATCGGATCAGTGACAGGGCTGGGAGGGGGGGGATCGGATCAATGACAGGGCGGGGAGGGGATCAGATCAGTGACAGGGCTGGGGGGGGAAATCGGATCAGTGACAGGGCTGGGAGGGGATCGGATCAGTGACTGGGCGGGGGGGGGGTCACATCAGTGACAGGGCTGGGGGGGGGGATCGGATCAGTGAAAGGGCGGGGAGGGGATCGGATCAGTGACAGGGCGGGGGGGGGGTCAGATCAGTGACAGGGCTGGGGGGGGGGGGGATCGGATCAGTGACAGGGCTGGGAGGGGATCGGATCAGTGACAGGGCTGGGAAAGGGGGGATTGGATCAGTGACAGGGCTGGGAGGGGATTGGATCAGTGACAGGGCTGGGAGGGGATTGGATCAGTGACAGGGCTGGGAGGGGGGGATTGGATCAATGACAGGGCGGGGAGGGGATCAGATCAGTGACAGGGCTGGGGGGGGGGGGGGAAATCGGATCAGTGACAGGGCTGGGGGGGGGGAATCGGATCAGTGACAGGGCTGGGAGGGGATCGGATCAGTGACAGGGCGGGGGGGGGGGTCAGATCAGTGACAGGGCTGGGGGGGGGGATCGGATCAGTGACAGGGCTGGGGGGGGGGATCGGATCAGTGACAGGGCTGGGAGGGGATCGGATCAGTGACAGGGCTGGGGGGGGGAATCGGATCAGTGGCAGTGCTGAGGGGGTGGTCAGTGGCAGTGATGTGGGGTGAGGGTTAGTTGCAGTGCTGAGGGGGGTTCAGTAGCAGTGCTGAGGGGGGGTCACTTCACTTACCTTGTCCTTGCTGGCTGTAGCTGACTTTACCTCCATCATCAGCCACAGAGAGAAGAGGAGGAGGGGAGGGAGCGCATAGGAAGGATCACAGAGGAATCTGTGCTGAGACTGCAGGGCTGGAGGAGACAGATAGTGACAGGCTGGATCAGTGTGAGTGCTGTGAGTACTCACCGCTCTTCTAGTAGTGCTGAGGGGAGAGAGAGGAGTCAGCAATGTGCAGCTGCCCGGGAGACCTGAAGTTCAAGCAGTATGTGCTGACAGGCAGCATGGGTAGGTGAGAGGGCTCTAAGGATGAGGAAGAGAGGTGTGAGGAGAAGATAGGGAAGGTTTTGGGCTGAGTTCTCCCCCCTTGTACTTACAGACCACACCGGGAAGCATCGTTTTCCTCCCTCCAGCCATTGGACAAGGGGATAGAGGGGGACGGCAGCCTTCTCTCACTGCACAGCGCTCTCTATTGCCACCTGCAGGCTGGAGGGAGGAGAAAGTCTAATCCTGCGTGACATCACTGGTTGCTAGACGCCAAGCGGCAGGCTAAGTAGCAACCAGTGTGTCCGAAGCAGCAGACCAGGAAGTACAGCCAGATGAGGGCCGCCCAGCCAGCACAGAGGGGAGAAGGCTCGGGGCTAATAGTTATTTAAAATGAACAGGAGACTCGGGGCTTTTCGGGGGAACACTCGGGGCTATAGCCCTGGTCAGCCCCCCCCCTGCCGACGCCACTGTCTACCTGTGAGGGTGGGCAGAGGCCAGCGGCACTCTGCCCCGTAGCCAGCGCTTCTGCTGGGGGGATGAACATTGGGGTAGTGTCCAATTTTTGGGCAGGGAGAATTGCTTCCTCTACTCCCGGTGGGGATATCTGCTGTTGGGAAAACAGCTCACGCGGATCCTCTCTCAGACTCTCCGGATCCAACTCTTTTTCTGATGCTGGGCAGATGCCAGGGGCACTCTGCCCTGTAGCCAGCGCTTTTGCCGGGGGGATAAACACTGGGGTAGTGTCCAAGTGCTGGGGAAACGGCTCACTGAGATCACCCCTCGGACTCGCTGGATCTACCTGTGAGGGTGGGCAGAGGCCAGCGGCACTCTGCCCCGTAGCCAGCGCTTCTGCTGGGGGGATAACCACTGGGGTAGTGTCCAAGTGCTGGGGAAACGGCTCACTGAGGTCACCCCTCGGACTCGCTAGATCTACCTCTGAGGGTGGGCAGAGGCCAGCGGCACTCTGCCCCGTAGCCAGCGCTTCTGCTGGGGGGATAACCACTGGGGTAGTTTCCAAGTGCTGGGGAAACGGCTCACTGAGATCATCCCTCGGACTCCCTGGATCTAACTCTGAGGGTGGACAGAGGCCAGCGGCACTCTGCCCCATAGCCAGCGCTTCTGCTGGAGGGATGAACATTGGGGTAGTGTCCAATTGTTGGTGAGGGAGAATTGCTTCCTCTACTCCCGGTGGGGATACCTGCTGTTGGGAAAACAGCTCACGCAGATCCTCTCTCAGACTCTCCGGATCCAACTCTTTTTCTGATGCTGGGCAGATGCCAGAGGCACCCTGCCCTGTAGCCAGTGCTTCTGCTGGGGCACCAGATGAGATACTCTGGACTTGCTGCTGATCACCATTTCCCAGCCTTCCAGCGCCTGTCTCAACTCCCCCTTCTGAGACCTTCATGCTATTAGCTTGTCTCGCTGCCTGGGGGACCTCCAGTGCGTTCCGGCATTCTATCGATTGCAGTGCCCTCTGTATCATCACTGCTTCTTCCATTGCAGTTAGTACGGGAAAAGGCAGGGTCACCCCTGGCCCCATTTGCTTCTCATCTTCGTGACTGTCTGCTATTTCTCTCGGACAGTCCCAGGCAACGGGAGCCATGCCAGGCTGCTGATCACCGTCAAACAGCCGCTTGTAGGCAATCTCGAGCTCCCATTGCTGCTCAACCAGGAACTCCAATTCCTCCAGGTCACACGCCCCGTCGGGGAGGTCCAGCTCCTCATCTCGGAAATCCAGAATGTGTTCCAGCCGCCACTCCTCATCGCTCCCAAAGTCTGGGTCTCCGTACATTTTTTGATGGAGCAGCCCCACGCCGCCATAGCCAACGCCTTCTGTCGGGCTGCCATCTGCTGTACCTGGCCACATTTGAGCCGCGAACCACCGGAGGGCTCTGTAGCTGGCGTCCAGCCTCATTTCCTCCTGGACCAATCTTCTGAGCTCCGTCTTCCCCTCATCTCGCGGTCGTTCCCTCAGGAACACCTCTCGCGCACGGTACTGCTTCCGGGACATCTCTGTGGAGGAGGGAAGGATCTTCCCCTGATGGTGCCGCTCGTGGCTTAGCGCCTCATGCCAGAGTTGCCGGCGGATCACATCCTCCCAGCCGAGCCTGGTGTGCTCTGTCACTGGCCCCCGATGGCGCTTCCGCATGCCTTGCAGCCTCCTCCCGAACTCCGCTCTCATGCTGGCTGGTCCCCGTATCACTCCTCGGCAGCTGCCCAGATCTTGAATCCTGGTGGTGGTTTGGATGTCCTGGACTGCAGGAGACATCCCACCGCTGCCAACCAATGTAACGGATCTTAGTACCCCAGCTGAGCACATCCGCCGGACCTGTGTCTCCTGTCTTCCAAACGCACCCACAGCCTGCGGAGAAGCCATATCCAGCCCTTAACCCCTCAATCACGAGACAATCCACACAGGTGTTGAGGGTTAACCATGCAGAGCTTAAACTGTTTATTACATTCCAAGACACAGTTTTACACACAGTTAGGGAAACTCCCTTTAGCCTGGCCACAGCGGGGGAAGGGGACAAGGAGCAAGCCAATGGGAACTGAACATTTTTACATTGAAACAGTCTCTTAATACACACCCCCTGCGGAGAAATGTCTCCAGCTCAGACCATTGTCCACACAATTAGACACAGAAACAGGAGGGGGGGGGGGGATGGGTTGTAACATTACATTACATTAACTCAATGCCATGAGTCAGTTGTTCAGAGGATGAATAAAGGGAAAATAAAATGCAATGTCCCAAACTCATAAGAAAATGACACAAAGGGGTTTACAATCCAGGGACAGGGTGATCCGTCACCCATAGTGATGGTTAGTACCGTCACATCTCTTCCCCCCAAAGGTAGACTAATCCAGGTACTAGACCTCCAACTGGTCTGTGCCTGAGTTAGTCAGGTAACAAGTCCCAAAGAGTCAATTTCTGTTTGCCTGGATAATTTGTCGGCGTTGCCGTTTTGCTTCCCAGGGCAGTAGTGGATGGTAAAGTCAAAAGGCTGCAGTGCCAAACTCCAGTAGCTTCTGGCCCATAGTCTGTCAGTAGGAGGCTTGCGCACAGTCCCCTCCAAAACACACAGTGACAGTGGGTTCTGTCACAGGATCTATAGTGGTATGGACTGGGTAATGTGTTAGGATCTCAACTGGTATGGACTGGGTAATGTGTTAGGATCTATACTGGTATGGACTGGGTAATGTGTTAGGATCTATACTGGTATGGACTGGGTAATGTGTTAGGATCTGTACTGGTATGGACTGGGTAATATGTTAGCATCTATACTGGTATGGATTGGGTAATGTGTTAGGATCTATACTGGTATGGACTGGGTAATGTGTTAGGATCTATACTGGTATGGACTGGGTAATGTGTTAGGATCTATACTGGTATGTACTGGGTAATGTGTTAGGATCTATACTGGTATGGACTGGGTAATGTGTTAGGATCTGTACTGGTATGGACTGGGTAATATGTTAGCATCTATACTGGTATGGATTGGGTAATGTGTTAGGATCTATACTGGTATGGACTGGGTAATGTGTTAGGATCTATACTGGTATGTACTGGGTAATGTGTTAGGAAGGAAAGGATGCCACATCGTCTGATGGAAATGAAAATTATCACCCTACAGAGGGCCGAATTCAAAGACACCCCGAAAATCAAAGTGAAAAAACAATGCAGCAGGGGAGTCCATTTTGCTGAAATTTCATTGCAGGACCTCAGAATGGTCCTCAGTAGTTTGTATGGCCCCCACGTGCTTGTATGCATGCCTGACAACATCAGGGGATTCTCCTAATGAGACGGCGGATGGTTTCCTGGGGTATTTTCTCCCAGATCTGGACCAGGGCATCACTGAGCTCCTGAACAGACTGAGGTGCAACCTGGCAGCGTCGGATGGATCAAAACATAATGTCCCAGAGGTGTTCTATTGGATTAAGATCAGGCGAGCGTGGGGGCCATTCAATGGCATCAATTCCTTCATCCTTCAGGAACTGGCTATATACTCTCGCCACATGTCCTGCATTGGCATTGTCTTGCACCTGGAGGAACCCAGGACCCACTGCACCAGCATAGGGTCTGACAATGGGTCCAAGAATTTCATCCCGATACCTAATGGCAGTCAGGGTGCCATTGTCTAGCCCAGTGGTTCTTAACCTTGTTGGAGGTACTGAACCCCACCAGTTTCATATGCGCATTCACCGAACCCTTCTTAATTGAAAAAATAAAATATGATTTTTTTCAAATTCAAAACATAGGTATATATTTAGGTATATATTTATACATAGGTGCACAAAATGAACAAAACGATTAAAAAATAAAACCATAAAAAAAAAGGCTCCATAGCTCAGGGGTTAGAGCACTGGTCTTGTAAACCAGGGGTCGCGAGTTCAAATCTCGCTGGGGCCTCCCTGCAAGTGTTGGCAACTGTATCTCAAAAAACAAAACCATTAAGAACAAAGAACAAAACCATTAAAACATGGGGTGTCAGGAGGGCATACTATGGGGTGTCAGGAGAGAACACACTGAGGGGGGAGGTGTTGGGAGGGCATACTATGGGGTATCAGGAGGGCACACACTGGGGGGGCTGGGAGGACATACCATGGGGTGTCAGGAGGGAACACACTGGGGGGAGGTGTTGGGGAGGGCATTCCATGGGGTATCAGGAGGACATACACTGGGGGGGGGGGTTTGGGAGGGCATACCATGGGGTATCAGGAGGGCACACACTGGGGGGGTTGAGAGGACATAGCATGGGGTGTCAAGAGGGAACACACTTTGGGGAGGTGTTTGGAGGGCATACCATGGGGTGTTAGGAGGGCACACATTGGGGGGAGGTGTTGGGAGAGCATTCCATGGGGTATCAGGAGGGCACACACCAGGGGGTATTCACAATGCTTTATTGAGCTAAATGAAAAGGACATGCATTTCCATCTGTCAGCTAACAGCACCTCTATGCTAAGCTGCAGTAACTCAGCAGACGTAGCATAGAGGTCCTTGTAAACGAATTCACCATGTACAGCTAGCTGAGCCTACCTCCAGGAACATTCACTCGGCTCCCTCTGCTCAGCTGCTCACACTTCCCTCTTCCAGGCAGGCGCGATCTCCGTGGTCAGGTACATCCCCATCCTGCCCACTCACGCAGCAAACAGCCTGCAGGAGATAGGCTGGAAACCTGCTGGGGGAGGTACAGGGGGCGGAGTGTCAAGTGTCTATGTGTAATGGCTGTGAGTTGTCCCGACCGCAGCTCTGATTTCCCGGGGTGCGCTCGGCCTCACAATCAGTAATATTTTCTCGGGGGGAGCAATTGCCCCTTTGTCCCCCCCGCCGAACCCCGGAGACTGACTCACCGAACCCCTGGGGTTCGATCGAACCCAGGTTAAGAACCACTGGTCTAGCCTGTAGAGGTCTGTATGTCCCTCCATGGATACGCCTCCCCCAGACCATCACTGACCCACCACCCAACCGGTCATGCTGAACGATGTTACAGGCAGCATAATGTTCTCCACATCTGTCAGGAAAGAAAGACGCCTCTAAGTGCAGTATTAAAAGGATTTATTATTTGGTGCAAGGGATTAAAAAAAAAAAAAAACACTTACAAGATGGCAGAGATAACAGACATGTATTAATTGTCCTGTTCTGGTTTGCTGTGTCCTCTGTCTGCTGGGTGAGGGAGGATGAGAGAGTTGTCCTGCAGCTGTCTGGATTCCCTGGTGACGTGGAGGAACGAGGAAGCAGAGAGGCAGATGGCGACCCAGGTTCCAGAACCAAGCTGGAACGCACACGGCTGATATGCCCAACGCCTTCTTCCGACGCCATAACGCAGGGCTTGACAAATTTTCCTGAAATCTAGGAGCCAGCTAAAAAAGTTAGGAGCCAGTTTTTTTTTTTTTAAATTAACAACCAAGCTTTATTTAATAAAACGGATACTAAATTTACACATAAATACGACTAGAACCCCACTCTCCTCTATAGCACAATTGGATGAAAACAGACTGTCTGTCTCTTTCCATCCGATGCCATCTGATCCGATCCACGGGATGGATAGAAAATAGAACCACCATCCGTCTGCTTTTGGTGGACAGGATCAGATGGCGGCAGATTACTGCTCCATAGAGGAGAATCAAGGGTCCGATCAGGGCTGCCTGAAAAACTGACAGGCGGACCTGATCAGACAGCCCGTGTGAAAGGGGCCTTCGGCTGTGGCATGGCAATGAGGAAAAAAAAAAAAGGATATATATATATATATATATATATATATATATATATATATATATATATATATATATATATTTTTTTTTTTTTTAATAATTGGAAAAAAAAAGAATTTTTTTTTAATAATTAAAAAAAAAAGAAAAAAATATATATATTTTTTTTTTACATTTAAAAAATAAATTAAATAATAATAACCACACTCCCTGTCAAAGGTAACTAACTGGACAGGGAGATGGTAATGAATGAATTGAGAACAAAAAGGCAGTGGAAACAGTCATTACAACAGTCATTACTCCCGGCCTCCACAAGAGGGCGCCAGTTTCCCATTGGAAGCCTGTCATCTCAAGTAGGCCGGGGCCTCAATTTTCGGACGGCCCGGAAGTCCGTGCACTCCGTGCGCGGAAGTCCGGGCAAAAATGACAGGACACCTTCTGCAGGGCACCCCCAGGTGCGAGGTCGCTAATTCTAGTCGCAAATGCGACCTGGCGCCCGGGGATTGTCGAGCCCTGCCATAACGTGTTTCAGAGTATGTGCGGCTCCTTCGTCAGACCTAAGCCCATGTTTGTTCAGCAGGCACAGAGTCAGAGCCTTGTGTTCAAACTCTCCGTTGAGAGCCAACTGGCGACCTCCCGGCCCTTTCGACTTCCTCTGTCCAATCAACGCCTCACAAGACCATCAGGATAGGATAGTCTTGTGAGGAGTTGATTGGACAGAGGTAGCCAAAAGGGTCGGGAGGCCATCGATTGGCTTTCGGAGAGTTTGAACACAAGGCTCTGAGCCTGCTGAACAAACATGGGCTTAGGTCTGACGAAGGAGTCACACATGCTCTGAAACGCGTTACCGCCCAACGCTTTCCCCTGACGCCATACAGGCCACGAGCGTTGCAGCTTGGTTCTGGAACCCGGGCCACCATCTGCCTCTCCGCTTCCTCGTTCCTCCACGTCACCAGGGAATCCGGACAGCTGCAGGACGGCTCTCTCATCCTCCCTCACCCGGCAGACAGAGGACACAGCAAACCAAAAGAGGACAATTAATACATGCCTGTTATCTCTGCCATCTTGTAAATGTTTTTAATCCCTTGCATCAAATAATAAATCCTTAGAATTCTGCACTTAGAGGCGTCTTTCTTTCCTTATATGATCCTATAGAGCTGCTTCTCACACAAGTGCTGCCCTCAGTACAACCGCTCTACCGCAACAAAGGACCAGACAGCCTTCCTCACCAGAGCGCTGTAACGCTCCTGCGTTTTTATTATAGGCTGGATTTGCAGCTAAAAAATCTCCACTCAGTAGTCATGTAGAGATGTGTTGCATACCAGATCCAACTCTCCAGGACTCATCACCGTGGGCCTGTCAGCTTCAACATACAGATATATACACACTCAATGAGATGTTCCTGGAGTGATAGGATGTATATGATAGTATGAAGGTGATGTGCTGAAGGGACAGGTGTGAACAGTGACAAGGATGGTAATCACTTGATAGGTTTTGTATAGGAGAGTTCAAGATGGTATTTAGGAATGCAGATAGGTTAGTATCGAGTATGCTAACAGGTGGTGAGGACAGCAGATGACAAATACAGGATAGACTAACCCAGTGCAAGGATAGATAGTAGTAGACAGGAGAGCTAGCAATCTATGCAGCAGTGCAGATGATAGATGGTAGTAGGCTGAAGAGCTAGCAATCTATGTAACAGTGCAGATGATAGGATAGTATAGATAGGTAGTAACAGTCCTTAATGTACATAGGTAGATAGTGCAATAAGGTTATGGAGGGTTCCCCTGCGGGGTACTTATCACTTGTAATGTTAGTAGTTTAGAGAGGTCCAGTAGATAAGGGATGGTCCGGTAGCGAGATACAGGGATCAGTAGCGAGGTTCCGGTCTGCTCCAGGTAGAGGGAATAGCTGGAGGTTCCGATCGAGAGACAGGCTTGAAAGCATGTGGATAACAAGGCAGGTTGAACGAACAATGTGAGTGAGACCGCCGGCGGTTGAAATAGCCGCTCTGCGGCGCTCAGCAGTGACATCATCGTTCTTAAAGGTATATGCGTACCACCTGAAGAGAAAGGTGGGACGCATTACAAAGGAAAGTGGTGATTAAGGGTACCGGAGGTACCAGAATCTTACAAGCACCCACATCTCTCCCTTCCTTTCACGTCTGTCACATGTGCTCAGGGTGAACCTGCTCTCATCTGTGAAAAGCACAGGGTGCCAGTGGTGGAGCTGCCAATTCTGGTGTTCACTGAGGCAGGGCAGTGAGCACAGAGCCCACTAGAGGAAGTCGGGCCCTCAGGCCACCCTCATGAAGTCTGTTTCTGATTGTTTGGTCAGAGACATTCACACCAGTGGCCTGCTGGAGGTCATTTTGTAGGGCTCTGGCAGTGCTCATCCTGTTCCTCCTTGCACAAAGGAGTAGATACCGCTCCCGCTGATGGGTTAAGGACATTCTATGGCCCTGTCCAGCTCTTCTAGAGCAGTGTTTCTCAACTCCGGTCCTCAAGGCACACTAACAGGCCAGGTTTGCAAGATAACTGAAATACATCACAGGTGATATAATGTGCTGCTCAGTGATTTCAGAATTCTAGTCTGCATCTCTCCAAGGTAATACTTAAAATCTGGCCTGTTAGTGTGCACTGAGGACCGGAGTTGAGAAACACTGTCCTAGAGTAACTGCCTGTCTCCTGGAATCTCCTCCATGCTCTTGGTAATGGTACGGATTAATGTGCCATCGTGGAGGAGTTGGACTGCGTGTACAACCTCTATAGGGTCCAGGTATGGCCTCATGCTACCAGTAGTGACACTGACCCCAGCCAAATGAAAAACTAGTGAAAAACAGTCAAAAAAAAAAGGGTAGGGAAAAAAATGTCAGTGGCCTCCACCTGTAAAACCATTTTTGTTTTGAAGGTTGTCTCCTTTTGCCCATCCAGTGCACCTGTTGGTAATTTCATTAACACCAAAGCAGCTGAAACTGATTAACAACCCCCTCTGCTACTTAACTGACCAGATCAATATCCCAGGAGTTTAACTGACTTGATGCTATACTCTGATTCAAAAGTGCTCCTTTAATTTATTTGAGCACTATATATACAATATATATATATATATATATATATATATATATATATATATATATATATATATATATATATATATATATATATATATATATATATATATATATATATACACACACACACACACACACACACACTAGGGATAGACCAATTACCGGCGTGGCCGATATGCACTTTCCCTGATATATCGGTATCGGCCTTGGAACTGGCCGATATTTTTGTGACTTCATTCTGCCTTCTTAGGCCGCCTCCCTTGCCTTGGACAGCCTCCTCTGGATGTGGATGTGGATAACAAGGCAGGTTGAACGAACAATGTGAGTGAGACCGCCGGCGGTTGAAATAGCCGCTCTGCGGCGCTCAGCAGTGACATCATCGTTCTTAAAGGTATATGCGTACCACCTGAAGAGAAAGGTGGGACGCATTACAGAGGAAAGTGGTGATTAAGGGTACCGGAGGTACCAGAATCTTACAGTACCCCCCCTTAAGGCCGGCTCCGGAAGGCCTATAGGACAGGTTTCTCTGGGTGTTTCGAGTGAAAGTTCCGTATAAGTCTAGGCGCATGAATATCAGAGGTATCTAGCCAGGTGTTGTCTTGGTGTCCATAGTTCTTCCATCTTATGAGATACTGGAGTCTTCCTCTATGGATGCGAGAATCCAAAATTTCCTTGATCTCATACTCTTCTCCGCCTTCAACTTGTATTGGAGGTGGAGGCAAGATGGTAGGCCTTATTCCTTGGTTAGGAACATGGGGCTTCAGTAGCGACACATGGAAGATGGGATGGATCTTGAGATCTGCTGGTAGGGTGAGCTGTATTGCAGCTTTTCCGATAAGTTTTTTAATTGGGAACGGTCCCGAAAATAAAGGTCCAAGCTTCTTGCTAGGGATTTTTAATCTTAAGTTCTTTGTCGATAGCCAAACAAGGTCCCCAATAGCATACTGAGGAGAAGGTCTTCTACGAAGGTCGTAGTACTTTTTTTGTTGACTGTGAGCGTGTGATATAGTGGTATTGAGTAAGCCCAAAGAGTCTTTTATTTGGGTAAGGTAATCTGAGGCTACTGGGTTACTCGATGGCAGGATGCGTGGTGGAAGAAGAGTGGGATGAAACCCATAGTTCAAGTAGAACGGACTTTGCTTCGTGGTACTGTGGGTTGCGTTGTTGTAAGCAAATTCTGCTAGAGGAAGGAGATCCACCCAATCATCCTGCAAGTATGATGTGTAGCAACATAGATATTGCTCAATGCACTGGTTGACTCTTTCAGTCTGTCCGTTGGTCTGAGGATGGTAGGGAGAAGTGAGCTTTCGCTCAATGCGTAAAATTTGACAAAGTGCTTGCCAAAATTTAGAGATGAATTGTGAACCACGGTCGGACAAAACGGAATTTTTGTAAAATCTTACCTGTAAAATTCCTTTCTCTGAGTCCTCCGACAGTCGCCGCCTCTTCATATTCGTCACATATGGGGTATTAGACTTTGCTCCGAAGGAGTAGCTAGGCAACAGAATATGTTAACATTAAAGCTTTTAACATATCCCACCCTCAAGGGGTGGTCCCCTCAGTCAATACCCTCCTACTTCCTGCAACCATATCTCAGTTTTAGTGGAATAGCAGTAGAGTATACAACCAAACCCCAAAAGAGGGGCGGGGGCGGCGACTGTCGGAGGACTCAGAGAAAGGAATTTTACAGGTAAGATTTTACAAAAATTCAGTTTTCTCTTACGTCCTCCGACAGTCGCCGCCTCTTCATATTCGTCACATATGGGGACGTCCCAAAGCAGTGCAAACATGAGGGGTGGGAAACGCATCCGCGCCGAAAGGCAACGCAGTCTCCGCATCAAAGAAAGGAACCTTACCAAAGGAAGGAAACCAGCTGGGCAACAGCAAAAAACAAGTGCTCAACAGGAGCAACAACCCAGGAAAAGACAAAAAACCAGGGGATACAAAAACTTATCCCAACAGCCAGTAGTCCCCAACAAGGGACCCTAGGGAATAGCCGCACTAAGAACCTTGCGGCCAAAGGAAGCATCCGCCGATGCCTGAACATCTACTTTGTAGAATTTTGTGAAAGTGTGCACGGTCGACCAAGTCGCCGCCTTACACACCTGGACTACAGAAGCCCCATGACGACAGGCCCAAGACGTACTCAGAGATCTAGTAGAGTGTGCCTTCACAGGCACAGGGGGAACCTTCCCCTGCAAAGCATAGGCCTGTTCAATGGTCTGCCTGATCCATTTGGCGATGGTAGAGGCCGAAGCCGCCATGCCCTTCCGAGGACCCTCTGGAAGAACAAACAAGGAGTCCGTCTTTCGAAAAGACTCAGTCGATTTAAGGTAAACCCTTATCGCCCGAACAACATCCAGAGAGTGTAATCTCACCTCCTTTGGATGTTTAGGCTTCACGCACAACGAAGGCAAGACAATATCCTCATTAAGATGGAATTCCGAAACTCGTTTCGGAAGAAACAAAGGATTAGGTCGCAAGACCACCTTATCCAAATGAATAACCAGGTACGGAGACTTGTAGGACAAAGCCGCCAGCTCCGACACTCTGCGAGCCGAAGTGATCGCCACCAAAAAGGCGACCTTTTTGGACAACATAGACAACGAGATCTCCCTGATCTGTTCAAAAGGAGCACGTTGTAACACAGATAGAACGAGATTCAAGTCCCAAGGGGGCAGAGGATCCCGCCTACGGGGGACCAGATGCCGTACACCCTGAACAAAGGTGCCAACCAAGGAGTTGGAAGCCACGGGACGTTGAAACAGAACGGCCAGCGCAGACACCTGACCCTTTATCGTAGCCAGCGCCAAACGCTGATCAACACCCGTTTGAAGGAAAGACAGCACACGGGAAACCGAGTACGTGCGGGGTGAAAACCCCCTGGACTCACACCAGGCAAAATAGGCCTTCCAAGTACGGTAATAAACCTTCCCGGAGGAAGACTTCCTCGCGTTGATTAAAGTATGAACGACCTCAGGAGAGAGACCCCTCTCCTTCAGGACCTCGGTCTCAACAGCCAGGCCGTCAAAGCCAGCGACTGTAAAGCCAGCGACTGTAAAGCAGGATGGTATATCGGACCTTGAGACAGTAGATCGTCTCGAAGAGGCAGACCGCCAGATTCACGAGGTCTGCGTACCAGGACCGGCGAGGCCAGTCCGGTGCCACAAGAATCACCGTGCTGCGTTCCGAGTGTAACCTGCGAAGGAACCTGGACAGCAACTGAATCGGTGGAAACGCGTACATCAGCCTGTACTGATGCCACGGGGCCACTAACGCGTCCGACGCGTCTGCCCGAGGGTCGCGCGTCCTTGCCACGAACCTCTGCACCTTGTTGTTGAGACGAGACGCGAACAGGTCCACATCTGGAAGACCCCACTTCGCGCACAACATCTGGAAGACAGCCGGGGGGAGAGACCATTCCCCCTGATCCAGGGTCTGGCGACTCAGATAGTCCGCCTGCCAGTTCTCCACCCCCGGAATGTGAACCGCCGTTATCGCCGGGACATGAGTCTCGGCCCAAGACAGAATGTCGGCCACTTCTCGAGCCGCTCGGGCACTCCTGGTGCCCCCTTGGTGGTTGATGTAGGCCACCGCCGTGGCATTGTCCGTCTGCACCCGAACCGGGCAGCCCTGCAGCCGGTCCGTCCAGCGATGAAGACAGAGACTTATCGCACGCAATTCCAGAATGTTGATCGGAAGGGAAGACTCCCCCTCCGACCAAGTCCCCTGGGCGGACAGAACGCCCAGAACTCCACCCCAGCCCGACAGGCTGGCATCCGTGGTGATTACCGTCCACGAGATCGGACGAAACGACTTGCCCCCGGACACCAACGGGGACTGGAGCCACCACAGAAGGTTTCCTCTGGTGCGTTGACTCAACGAGATTTGAAGATCCAGAGATTGAGGTCGCCCGTCCCACCTGGACAGGATCTCCGCTTGGAGACCCCGCGTGTGAAACTGGACGAATGGAATCGCCTCGAAGGCCGAGACCATCAATCCCAGACATCTCATACACGTCCGCAGAGACGAGTGCGGAACGTCCCTGAGGGACCTGACTTCCTCCTGGAGAGTCCTGAGCTTGTCTTCCGGCAGGAAGACCTTCGCCTGCACCGAGTCCAGAATCATTCCCAGATAGGGAAGACGAACAGACGGACTCAGTGTCGACTTTGGAAAATTTATCGTCCAACCAAACTCCTGCAGAGTTTGCATCGTGACAGACAGGTCCTTCTCCAGACCCTGGCTGGTCGCAGACCGAACCAGAATGTCGTCCAGATAGCCCAGGACAGAAACGCCCTGGGCCCTCAATAACGCCAGAACCGGTGCAAGCACCTTGGTGAAGACCCGCGGAGCCGAGGCGAGACCAAAGGGCAACGCCACGAACTGGTAGTGATCCTCCGCAATGGCAAATCGAAGATATCTCTGGTGACCCTCGAAAATGGGGATGTGAAGATACGCATACTTCAAATCGATGGAGGCCATGAATTCCCCCGGAACCAGGGCAGCCACCACCAACCGCAGGGATTCCATGCGGAACTTGCGAACCCGCACAGAGCGGTTCAGAGCCTTCAAGTCCAGAATTGGACGAACCTTGCCCTCCTTTCTGGGCACGGTGAACAGATTGGAATAAAACCCCCGAAACCTGTCCCGATGAGGCACCGGAACCACCACTCCCTGAGCCCCCAGGTCCCGCACCGCCAGGTGCAGGTCCCGCAAGCGCTCTGGAGACACCTGAAGATTTGAGGGAAAAAATCTGCTCTCCGGCCGAGAGAGAAACTCGATCTTGTAATCAGATCGAACGATTTCCTGAACCCATCTGTCCCGCACACGGGCCAACCAGGGCTGAAGAAAACCGAGCAAGCGCCCCCCCACCCCAAAACTGGGTGAGGGCGCCCCTTCAGGCCGAACTGTTATGGGCTGCAGATCCGGATTGGCCGGACATCTGTTTACCAGACCAGGGCTTCTTCTGAGAGCCTTGACCTTTGAACGGTTTGCCCTTGTAGTGCGGCCGAAAGGCACGAAAGGACCCCTGAGGGGGCCGAAAATTAGCATGCTTCTTCCCAGAAGCCCCCTTAGCCTTGGGGAAATGGGGCAAGAGAGTGCTCTTACCCCCGGTGATCCCCTTAATCAACACATCCAGGGACTCCCCAAAAAGGCGAGACCCATCATAAGGTAGATTGGCTAAGGTCTTACGTGAAGATTGGTCCACCGACCAACATTTTAACCAAACCAGGCGGCGAGACAACACCGCCACGCTGTGCACACGTGCAGCCAACGGAACCAGGTCCAGGTCCGCATCACACAGATACATGACACCCTGGTGGATTTGATCCACCATATCCAGGGTCGCCGGCGAGGCCGAGTCGGCCACTAGGACGCGCCTAAGCATCTGCGTCCAACTTGCGATCGCCTGGGCCGCCATGAGAGAAGCAAACAGAGCCTTAAGCATAGAACCCGTAACAGAATAAGTATGACGGGCAAGAGACTCCAGTCTCCGATCCGTGGCATCACGGAACACAGGGGAATCCTCTGCAGGAATCGCAGTGGCTTTGTTCAAAACCGTAATTGCGTGATCCACTGGGGGAGGCACACACCACCTTTCATCAGTGGAAGGCGAAAAAGGATAACGCAGCTTGAATCTACTTGGTACCGCAAAAGGTTTGCGCAGATTGCGCCATTGATCCTTAACAGCGCGCTGAAAATCATCATTGCAGGGTAAAACCTGCGGCGTCCTGCGTTTTCTCTGCGTCCCATAAGCCGCCAAGGCAGCGGGGGGACACACTTCGTCCTGCAAACGCAGCGTTTGCTTAATGGAAGCAATCAACTCATCCATGATTGCAAGCTCTTCAGGCGAGCCAGGGGGAGAATTATCAACCCCCTCAACTTCAGCCTCCACCTCAGACCCCACTAGATCAAGAGAGGAGCGGGACCCCGATAAGGAGGCCCCCGCCATAACAGCCCCATCACCTTCACCCTCAGAATCAGAGGAAAGAGCAACTCTGGGCCTTTTAGTAGATTGAGCAGCCACCAGCATCTGCACCTGAGCAGCAAGGCCAGCCACAATAGTGGCTAAATCCCCCCCTGGGGGGGAAACAGCGGTCCCCTGGCTTTCCACCAAAGCTGTAGGAAATTTGCCCTCCTGAGAATCCATTGCCCCTGTAATGCCAAACAACAAAGGGTTAACTGCCCCTTTTAAGCAAGCGCGACAAGCGCAGCCCACCGCACCACACTCAAGCACAATAAGACCCCCACAGGGAATATGCAAACTGAACACAGGCAATGGACAGCAAGAAACAGAAGGATAAAACCTGAGGAGACCCTCGCCGCTGCTGCTGCCTCGATCGGTGTTCCTGGAAAGAGGAAGTGATGCTGCCAGGGCGCTCTATGTAAGCCTATGGAGGCTACAAGAAAATGGCCGCCATGCATGTAAAACATGCGGCCGGAGCGAGTGTAGGCAAAATGGCGTCGTTTGGCGCCGAAACCGCCGCTCCACAGTGCATTAAAACACACATTACATTCCAAAATCAGAATACATGTCAGATCGCCGCAGCGATCGCTGTATATGCCCAAACATGCCAAAAAAACATGCCCCACAGCACACAGCTTCTCACACTGACCAGTCTGACACACACAGTGTCATACAGCTCCCCCCCCCCCTGCAGCCCACAGCATGCAGCCGAGAGATAGGGAGACAAGCAGTGTGAATAGAGGCAGGTTACACAGTCCCAGACTGACACCCCCCCAGACAGACAGGTCCCCACATAAATACACTTACCTCACATGGCGTGGGGGACCCGCACAGGCGAACAAACCGCTGCACATGAGGCAGGGAGAGTCGCATTCAAGACGCACACAATGGGGGTTAAGAAACCGCACAGCGTCCAGTGAGGTAGCCACCTCACCAATCATCCCTGCACCGAACAGGGATGGGTCGTTCACTGTGCCAGGAGCGTTACCTGGCTGAACGCTCGATGGCAGACTGGGAAGCCACTGACCCACGACCTGCGACCAGGGGGATCAGCCCGAGACCCAGTCCGCACGATCCTCTTCATCCGAAGAACTAACTAACGCTGACAAAATAACAGCTAAGTAAAGGTAGAGAGAAAACTCAAACAAAATTTTAAAAAGAAGAAAGAGTCTGGGACAGAAAGTCCCAGCACAGAGAGAGCCAGCCACTCCTGACAAGCTAGACATTAAAACTGAGATATGGTTGCAGGAAGTAGGAGGGTATTGACTGAGGGGACCACCCCTTGAGGGTGGGATATGTTAAAAGCTTTAATGTTAACATATTCTGTTGCCTAGCTACTCCTTCGGAGCAAAGTCTAATACCCCATATGTGACGAATATGAAGAGGCGGCGACTGTCGGAGGACGTAAGAGAAAAGAGTTTTTAGAATTCCATGCAACTTAAACACATGTTTCATCAGTAGTTCTGATGTTTGTTTAGATGAAGGTAGTCTACGGATAGCAATGAAATGTGCCATCTTTGTCAAGTGGTCCACTGACACTAGGATGGTATTAAATCCTTTAGAGGGTGGTAGTTCTACTATGAAATCTAAGGATACAACTTCCCATGGAACCTGGGGAATTGGTAGACTACAAAGTAGTCCAGATGGTTTTGTGGTGTCAGTTTTGGACCTTGCACAGATGTCACATGAAGAAACAAATTTTTGTACAGACGTCTTCATATCAGGCCACCAAAACTGCCTGGTGAGCAAATTAAAGGTTTTCGTTATACCCATATGTCCTGCCATGGGCACATCATGCGATAACTCCAAAATCTTGGTGCGCATAGTAGGGGGTATGTAGAGTTTGTCATTGTAATAGAGGAAGCCTTCTGCATCAGTACTTAGTTGTGGTGGAGGTGAATCCATTCTTATACTGTGCAAAATCTCTTCCTTCAAGGAACGGACAACACCAATAATGCGTTCATAGGGTATTATGGGAATGGAAGGGATTTCGGCGCAGTTATCTTCGGTTAATCGTGATAGCGCATCCGCTTTTTTATTTTTGTCTGCAGGCGTGTAGGTCACTAGGAAATTAAATCTTAAAAAGAATAATGACCATCGCACCTGCCGGTGGGAGAGAGTCTTGTTAGTCTGGAGGTATTGAAGGTTTTTATGATCTGTATATATGAGTATTGGTAACTGGGTACCTTCGAGCAGATGTCGCCAATTCTCCAGTGCCAGTTTTATGGCAAGCAACTCCTTTTCACCCACTGGGTAATTCACCTCTGGGCTGCTTAGAGATTTTGAAAAGAAAGCAACTGGGTGGAGTGATGAAGTGTTTGTTGGTCGTTGGGAGAGAACTGCTCCTACTGCCATATTTGACGCATCTACCTCTAGAATATATTGGAGGGATGGGTCTGGATGGCGTAGTATGGGAGCAGAAGTAAAGCTTGATTTTAACAAGCAGAAAGCTTGATTTGCTTCTTCTGACCATTTGAATGTTTTTTTTATACTTGTCAGTTGTGTGAGAGGTCTAACAATAGCGGAAAAGTTCTTGATGAACTTCCTATAGAAGTTCGAGAATCCAAGGAATCGCTGTAGGGCCTTACGAGTTGTTAGTATAGGCCAGTCTTGAATACAGGATATCTTACTCATATCCATCTTAATTCCAGTTTTGGATATGAAGTATCCTAGAAATAATATTTCTTCTTTATGAAATAGACATTTTTTTAATTTCACATATAGTCTGTGTGAGAGCAGTCTGGACAACACAAGTCTTACATGTTTTATGTGTTCAGGCATAGATCGAGAATAAATAAGTATATCGTCTAGGTATACTACAACACAGACATCAAGTAAGTCTCTAAAGATGTCGTTTATGAATCTTTGGAAAGCTGCGGGAGCATTACATAGCCCGAATGGCATCACAAGGTATTCGAATAGTCCGTATCTGGTTCTGAATGCTGTTTTCCACTCATCCCCGTCACGGATTCGGATTAGGTTGTATGCCCCTTTCAGGTCTAATTTGGTGAAATAAGTAGCCCCACGCACCTGTTCAATAAGTTCAGGGATGAGCGGCAAAGGATAGCGATCCTTTATCGTAATCGTGTTTAATTGCCTATAATCGATAATAGGCCTGAGACTGGAATCCTTATTGCGGACAAAGAAAAGTCCTGCAGCAGTGGAAGAAGTAGAGGGTCTAATGAACCCTTTTGTCAGATTCTCATCCAAGTATTCCTTGAGATGAGAAAGTTCATCCTGTGAAAGGGGATAAACATGACCGAAAGGCAATTTGCTGTTAGGGAGTAGATCGATAGTGCAATCGTAATCCCTATGGGGAGGCAACACTTGAGCATTTTTCTCAAGGAACACTTCGGACAGATCCTGATAGCATAGTGGTGCAATTTCATCAGACACCACAGACAGAATCTTCCCATAAGATGGGAGGTTACACGTATTCTCACAATAGTGAGAAGGGAAAACCAAAGTCCGTTTTTTCCAATCTATGATTGGTTGGTGTGTGTGTAACCAGGGAAGTCCCAAAATAATAGGAAAATGGGGTGAGGATAGTATGTCAAAGGTGATGGTCTCCACATGTGATTCGTTGGTAGTGGCAAGGAGTGCCTGAGTCTGGTTGGTGATTGGACTAGAAGACAGTGGAATACCATTAATGAAACTAACAGAAACAGGCTTAGATTTTGAAATAATAGGTATTTTATTTAAGGTAACAAAGCGTGTATCAATATAGTTTCCACAAGATCCAGTGTCGACCATAGCCTTGGTGGTGATCCTAGTTTGGTCCCACTGTAATATCAAACGAACAAAAAGATAGGGGTTAGAGAAGGAAGTCGCCAATCCTCCCAGCAAGACATGTGAACACCCACCCTCTTTCCTGCGGACAAGGGGACATGTGTTTATCAAATGATCCGAGGATGCGCAGTACATGCAGAGATTTCTGGATGTTCTTCTAGCTCGTTCAGTAGTCGTTAAAGGTGGGCGTATGGTTCCTACATCCATGGGAGTAGGGTCAACGGCCGAAATCTGAGAAGGACTAGACAATGGCATTCCCATCTTTTCAGCCCTTCTTTCTCGCAGTCGTCTGTCGATGTTGATACTAAGTTGTATCAAGGCCTCCAAGGTGCCAGGTAAATCCGCTCGGGCGAGCTCGTCTTTAACAGCTTCCGATAACCCGAGTCTGAATTGAGTTCGCAAAGATGTGTCACTTGAGTGGGTAATTCTGCTGAATCCATTTTTAAGGTTCGTTCAATCTGTAACGCTCCTGCGTTTTTATTATAGGCTGGATTTGCAGCTGCAAAATCTCCACTCAGTAGTCATGTAGAGATGTGTTGAATACCAGATCCAACTCTCCAGGACTCATCACTGTGGGCCTGTCAGCTTCAACATACAGATATATACACACTCAATGAGATGTTCCTGGAGTGATAGGATGTATATGATAGTATGAAGGTGATGTGCTGAAGGGACAGGTGTGAACAGTGACAAGGATGGTAATCACTTGATAGGTTTTGTATAGGAGAGTTCAAGATGGTATTTAGGAATGCAGATAGGTTAGTATCGAGTATGCTAACAGGTGGTGAGGACAGCAGATGACAAATACAGGATAGACTAACCCAGTGCAAGGATAGATAGTAGTAGACAGGAGAGCTAGCAATCTATGCAGCAGTGCAGATGATAGATGGTAGTAGGCTGAAGAGCTAGCAATCTATGTAACAGTGCAGATGATAGGATAGTATAGATAGGTAGTAACAGTCCTTAATGTACATAGGTAGATAGTGCAATAAGGTTATGGAGGGTTCCCCTGCGGGGTACTTATCACTTGTAATGTTAGTAGTTTAGAGAGGTCCAGTAGATAAGGGATGGTCCGGTAGCGAGATACAGGGATCAGTAGCGAGGTTCCGGTCTGCTCCAGGTAGAGGGAATAGCTGGAGGTTCAGATCGAGAGACAGGCTTGAAAGCATGTGGATAACAAGGCAGGTTGAACGAACAATGTGAGTGAGACCGCCGGCGGTTGAAATAGCCGCTCTGCGGCGCTCAGCAGTGACATCATCGTTCTTAAAGGTATATGCGTACCACCTGAAGAGAAAGGTGGGACGCATTACAAAGGAAAGTGGTGATTAAGGGTACCGGAGGTACCAGAATCTTACAAGCACCCACATCTCTCCCTTCCTTTCACGTCTGTCACATGTGCTCAGGGTGAACCTGCTCTCATCTGTGAAAAGCACAGGGTGCCAGTGGTGGAGCTGCCAATTCTGGTGTTCACTGAGGCAGGGCAGTGAGCACAGAGCCCACTAGAGGAAGTCGGGCCCTCAGGCCACCCTCATGAAGTCTGTTTCTGATTGTTTGGTCAGAGACATTCACACCAGTGGCCTGCTGGAGGTCATTTTGTAGGGCTCTGGCAGTGCTCATCCTGTTCCTCCTTGCACAAAGGAGTAGATACCGGTCCCGCTGATGGGTTAAGGACATTCTATGGCCCTGTCCAGCTCTTCTAGAGCAGTGTTTCTCAACTCCGGTCCTCAAGGCACACTAACAGGCCAGGTTTGCAAGATAACTGAAATACATCACAGGTGATATAATGTGCTGCTCAGTGATTTCAGAATTCTAGTCTGCATCTCTCCAAGGTAATACTTAAAATCTGGCCTGTTAGTGTGCACTGAGGACCGGAGTTGAGAAACACTGTCCTAGAGTAACTGCCTGTCTCCTGGAATCTCCTCCATGCTCTTGGTAATGGTACGGATTAATGTGCCATCGTGGAGGAGTTGGACTGCGTGTACAACCTCTATAGTGTCACGGTATGGCCTCATGCTACCAGTAGTGACACTGACCCCAGCCAAATGAAAAACTAGTGAAAAACAGTCAGAAAAAAATGGGTAGGGAAAAAAATGTCAGTGGCCTCCACCTGTAAAACCATTTTTGTTTTGAAGGTTGTCTCCTTTTGCCCATCCAGTGCACCTGTTGGTAATTTCATTAACACCAAAGCAGCTGAAACTGATTAACAACCCCCTCTGCTACTTAACTGACCAGATCAATATCCCAGGAGTTTAACTGACTTGATGCTATACTCTGATTCAAAAGTGCTCCTTTAATTTATTTGAGCACTATATATACAATATATTTATATATATGTAGCACCACCCCCGCAGGAGCTGCTGATTATATTATTGGGTCTACACCCTGCCTAACAACCCAATCAAATTGGCTCGATCCCTCCTCAGGCACAACTGACCCAGAATAGGACTGGACTATCAAATAGATACACAGGTTGGAATACAATACTTCACTATGCAACAATACCTTGTTACCTTCTTGAATAGTAGTCCTTCTGGGTGACACATTGGAACAACGCACAAGATTGTAATTAACCAAACTTAGTTTACTATGTACCAAATTGAATAGGGGAGATACAATACAATACAATACAAGTCCATAAAAGGTTATTTAAAACAGCTTTAAAAAGGTAAAAGAATACCCCCACACTCCTCCTGCATTAAGGCTAGACACAGTACCAGGTAGGTGGGCCTATCTGAGTCCCTCCCCCAGAGTTCTCTTCTTTTTTGTTGATCTTCGCTAGCAAGGTTATTGAATAGAGCTCATTTGTAATCCAGATTAGGAATAAAGATCAAGAGAAAAAAAACAACGAGCTGTTAGTTGTCACCGCAGGGTGTCTGCGTAACTGAGCAATAACTTCTGCGAGAGAGATAAGCCTCTGGCGACTCCTTTTCAGACCTTATTGTTTGTCTATGAGTCTCCTGAGAGAGTATGGTGATAAACCCCGGGGTTTTATCACCTCCTGCTGCGCTACCGCTATCTGTAGATAAAACTGTCTCTTCAGCAGATAAAGTCAGTTATTGGGCATGTGCCCTCTCACCAACAGAAGTTTCTCCTTCGCGCGCTTCCACTGCGGTCTCAGTCCTTTGGCTATATGCCAGCCGCGCGGGGTCCTTCTGGCGGATGACTTCCGGTCTCGGCAAACAGCAGTATGACCTCCAGGAATGTGCCTCGTGCTTGAGATGGGACGGTTCCACGTCGTCCCTCCAGGCTAAAAGGCTCTGGCCCAATATCCAGTGTCAGTCCTTCACTCTCGCTCGCTGGTTCCTCAGAGTCCAGCGCAGAAAGGCCCCCCCCCCTTCGCGCGCTTCTCTCTTCCTTTAAATAACCTCCCCCATAGTGCCGTGCGGTGCAGCCGTGCACCCTGGATCTTGCAAAGCAGCCTGGGAGATGTAGTTTCTTCATCTTGTGAAAAGGAAGTCACAGCCCGGGAAATTCCATGCAGCTACCACTAGAGGGAGCCTAGTTCCTTCCCACATATCAAACAGTGTCTTTAGGCATGTTTAACCCCGCTACACACTCCCCCCACTTGAGAAACTTTGGTCCCCAAAGAGGTCAACAGTATGTACCCTAGTGCATAGGTTGGCATTATACAACAAAAACATTAACATTTTGCTGAAATAAATCAATCTGAATACATCCAATTTTGTATTCTAATAGCAGTGCAACAGTAAAACGATAAAGTGCAATTAATAAACAAATAAGTGATTTCTACAGTGTTAATATAGTGCTGATTTCTAGTGCTTTTATATAGTGCTCCTTTAAAAAGCACATGTGCCTTTGCAATTTCTTAAACACTTACATCTTAAAGTTTGTGTTGAAAAAAAAACATCAAAAGGTGAGAAAGAGAAAAAAACATATAGTGAGGTCAGAGCAACAAAATGTGCGCAAACATTAACTCACAAAGTAAACCAAATTGTGAACATCAAAAACTGTGCTTATTATAATGGCCAAACCCAATATCCTTATGTACAAACTTAAATGCAAACGTTTTCTACTTCAATACTTTGTTCTCATGATCTCTCACAGACCCCCCCAAAACTTGGGTGGCTTGTACAGTTGTGCCTGGGGGTGAGCTAGGGTTGTCCCCCACCAAATCTACAGTGGAGGAACTAGGCTGGTCAGGAGATCTTTTGGAGGTAAAAACAGCTTCTTCCGAACATTCACCCAATTGATCATAGGTCAGTCTCTTAGGTGGGTGAATGACTCTCCTTTCCCTCTGTTCCCGTGGAGGCATGCTCTCAGAGGTGCTAGGATCAGGCACTTCTGAGGATTCTTCAATGTCCCCCTCCTCATGTTCCAACACAGAGGAACCTGATGGTTCGAGAGAGGTCAGTTCTTCTTCAGAGAAGGGTGCAACCTCCTCCTCAGGATCTTCATCCTCAGCTGCTTCTTCTGGAAGCATATGAAAGGGTATGAATTCAGGGGCTTCTGCCCGAAGGGCTCCTCTATCAGCCAAGTCAGATGAAGACAGGGAGGCAGGTGTGGGTTCTGGCAACTGAGATGACCACAACCAGTCGGGTACCTCCTCTTCATCTTCCAAATCTTCAGATGGAGAACTTCCCTCTCCCTCATCTGGGAGCGTCGTCTGAGATCTGGTAACTGGTCTGGACCGGCGAGAAGTCGAAGGGGCCTCTGACAAGTCTTCCACAGGGGGCATACAAACCGCTTCAGAGAGAGGCAGCAAATGGTTCCGATGCCAAGCCTTCAATGGACCCACACTTCCTTCAGGCCGAATTTGGTACACAGGAAGGTTTGGCAGTTGCTTGCAGATAACATAAGGTTGGGACTTCCAGCGGTCTGCCAACTTGTGTTTTCCCGGGACACCCAAGTTTCTCAACAAAACCCTGTCCCCTGGTTGCAGGTCATGGATCCGAACTTTTAGGTCGAAATTTTTTTTATTCCGCAGTCCACGTTGATCAGATGTGGCCTGAGCCTTGTCATAGGCCGCTTTCAGACTCTTCCGCAGTCGGTCCACATATCCTCTATGCGATGCTAAAGAGGTATGATCAGGCGAAATGCCAAAGGCCAAATCCACTGGCAACCGAGCCTCCCTTCCAAACATCAGCCGATAAGGGGAATATCCAGTAGCATCACTGACAGTGCTGTTGTAGGCATGCACAATGGCAGCTACGTGCTTGCCCCAATGCTGTTTCTTCTCTGAGCTCAAAGTCCCCAACATATCCAAAAGAGTCCTGTTAAATCGTTCAGGCTGGGCATCCCCCTGTGGATGGTAGGGAGTGGTTCTAGTCTTTTGAATGCCTAACATATCTAACAGTCTCTTGATCAGTCTGCTTTCAAAGTCCCTTCCCTGATCAGAATGGAGGCGTTGTGGTAACCCATAATGTACAAAGAACTTCTCTACAAGAACTTTGGCTACCGTTGAGGCCTTCTGATCCCTTGTTGGGAATGCTTGAGCATATCTGGTAAAATGGTCTGTTACCACAAGGACATTCCCCTGGCCACTCAGATCAGGCTCTAAGCAAAGGAAATCAATGCACACCAGCTCCATGGGTCCCTGACTTTGTAGATGGCCCATTGGGGCTGCTTGACGTGGCAGAGTCTTCCTCTGTATACACCGGACACAAGAATGACAGTATCCTTCAACTTCGGCCCTCATACAAGGCCAGTAGAACCTGTCCCTGACAAGCTGAAAGGTTCTTTCGGGCCCCAGATGGCCATGATTATCATGAAGAGCGGCCAGAACTCCCTCTCTGTATTTAGCTGGTAAGAACAGTTGCCACTTCTCCTCCAGATCTTCAGATGGACCTCTCCGGTAGGCCACTCCTTCTCTGATCTGTAACCGGGTCCACTCTCTATGCAACAGACGGGCCCCCTGAGGGGAGTCAGTTAGAAGCAACTCAGGGCTCTGGATCTCCAGGGCTTCCAAGAGAAGTTTTCCCAAAGGGTCTTCCAACTGCTCCTTCCGCAAGTCCCTTTTGGACAGCCGGGGCAAACCCTCCCCTTCAACTTGGGTCACCTGGCAGTAGCATTTGGGTACTCCGATAGCCGAAACCCCAATCTCTTCTGCTCTTGACCCTCCTCGGGATCGAAATTCAGTTCCCTGATATAGGGCACGCACCCCTTCTGGAGCCAAATGAGTCCATTCTTCCGCAGGTTCCTGTGGAACATGCAACCTTCTGGATAGGGCATCTGCATCCCTATTTCCGATTCCTGGCCGATACTTCAGGCTAAAATTGAAGCTAGAGAGGGCAGCCAACCATCGATGTCCTGTTGCATCCAGCTTGGCCGTAGTCAACAGATAGGTGAGGGGATTATTATCTGTCTTGACAATGAATTCAGCTCCGTACAGGTAGTCTTTCAATTTATCAACCACTGCCCACTTCAAGGCCAAGAATTCAAGTTTGTGAGTAGGATAATTCCTTTCAGCAGGCAGTAGGCTTCTGCTCACATAGGCAACAGGTCGCAGATGACCCTCATGCTCCTGATAAAGTACCCCCCCCAGCCCATCTCGGCTGGCATCAACATGCAGTTCATATGGTTTTGTGGGGTCCGCATAGGCCAACACAGGGGCAGTGGTTAGGGTTTCCTTCAGCTGGACAAAGGCCCCTTCGCATTCCGGGGTCCACTGATCCTGGATGGATTCCTTAGCCTTCCGGGGGCCTATGGTGGACTTCGCCGGCTTTACCAACTCAGGGACATCATCTTCTTCATTCTTCAGGAGCTCATTTAGGGGTCGGGCAATCTGGGCGAACCCCTCCACAAACCTCCTGTAATAGGAGCAAAAGCCCAAGAATGACCGGAGTTCGGTCACATTTGTGGGTCTCGGCCAGGAAGCAACAGCATCCAGCTTGTCCGGGTCAGTGGCCACCCCTTCTTCAGACACGATATGGCCCAGGTAATGGACCGAGGACTGATAGAATTGGCACTTCTCAGGAGAAAGTTTCAGACCTTCTTCATGTAGCCTCTTCAAGACCTTTTCCAACCTCTCCTCATGTTCTTCTAAAGTTCTGCCAAACACGATAACATCATCCAAGTATACCAGTACCTCTATCAAATTCATATCTCCAACGGTCCTCTCCATCAGCCTTTGGAAGGTAGCAGGGGCCCCGGACAACCCCTGAGGCATGCGATTGAACTCAAAGAACCCCACAGGGGTGATGAAGGCTGTTTTCTCCCGATCTTCAGGGTGCATGGGGATCTGATAATACCCACTCTTTAAGTCCATCACACTGAACCACTTCGCCCCTGACAGACTCTGTAGGGCATCTTCGATTCGAGGAGTGGTATACTGGTCTGGGATGGTTCTTCTGTTCAGCGTTCGGTAGTCGATACAAAGCCTCAAAGATCCATTTTTCTTCCGGACTACCACTATCGGGGAAGCATACGGGCTCCTGGATTCTCGGATAATCCCGATCTTTTTGAGCTCTGCCAGCTGTTGACGTAGATCTTCTAAGTCACCTAAGGGGACTCGCCGGACTCTCTCCCTGAAAGGCTTGTCCTCACTCAGGCGGATCTTATGAGTGGCGCTCCTGGCACATCCCACGTCAAACTCGTCCTTAGAGAATATTTCCCTACATCGAGCAAGTTGTGCCTTGGCCCTCTTCACCCATTCCGGCGGGAGGGCAGCGTTTCCAGAGCAAAGCTCCTCTATAACCGCTTCACCCTGTTCCTTTTCTTTGAAATCAATGGGGGCAACTGGGGTAGCCGGGTTGACTTGGCCCAGGAGCACTCTGGCCGGTACCTTCACTGGTGTAATAGAGGTGTTTCTGACACTCACTAAAACCCTTCCACGGTTTTCCTGTAACACCTTCAAAGGGATCACCTCAGGGATCACTTCTATCCCTCTCTGTCTCTCCTTTTGACCTGATTCAAAGATAATGAAGGGACCCGGCTGTTGCCATGTGAGTTTAACAGAAGCCTTAAAACAGGCCACCTCTCCTGGCTGTAAGACCTTTTCTGCTCTATCCAGCTTCCAGAGTCGTCCAACTCCTTCTGCGGGGGTCTCTTGCTCCAACACTAATCGTTGGTAGGCCTGCCGTAGCATGGGATGGATCCTTGGCGCCTGAGCATCTTGTCCCTGGACCAGTTGTATCAGAAGGCGCCTTACCAGGTCAGTGTTTGTTCCTACGATGAGAGAGCTTTTGTTGGCCCCGGGTGGACGAGGACAGACCACCGCTAAGGTGTCGAAGGTTTCCGCTTCACCAGCCACTGATGGATCAAAGGTCAACTTGATTGGCAGATACCCGTCATAGGGAAAACTTTGGGTCCCAATACCCCATATCTCCAGATCTTCCAACTTCTGCAAAGGTAGATGGGTAAGATATTTATCATAGAAATCTCTATACAAAAGAGTCACCTGGGCCCCTGTGTCAAGGAGGGCTCTTGTGTAAATTCCTTCCACCTGAACCGAGACCACTGGGGAGGGCCCGACCAAGTTAGTTGGGAATTCTCTTGATGTAGCCTTGTTATCTGATTCAATTCTCTGTACCCTGGCCCTCTTCTCCTTTTTCTTCCTTGATCTAGGCCCCCGCCGAATCCGGTGTGCATTGACTTTCCTTCCCTCAGTAACCCGGAGTCTAGAACTGGGGGTGTTATATTTGGGTCTGACCCCCTGACTCAGTTTCCCTGATCCTGCACCACTTCTGGAGTCCCTTAAGACTGGCGGACACCCGGTTGACTCCTTCACCGGTGTCCTCTGAAGTTTCCCGCTGGCTCGCGAGGTTTCGCGGCAGCATTTCCTGAGCTGGGACATACCCTTCTAACATGCCCAACTCCCCCGCAGTTGAAACAAGTTAACAATCTTACAGACCGTGGCTCTGGATCTGTGCTGAGACTAACAGGTTCATCTGGCCTCTCCGATATACTCCCCTTGGGTAGAGTGGATACCTGACCAGTCAGGATGGACACCATTTCTATCAACTGAGACACTTGGGTCTTTAGGAGTTCAACTTGAGAGTCACCCTCTTCCACACTTATCACTCCAACCCGGGCAGTTGAGTCAAACTGCCGACTTTTCTTCTTGTTGTCCAACATGACCTCTTCCTCTCTGACCATTCGAATCAGATCGGGGTATTCTAGAATGCCGCCATCTCGACGAGTTCGTAACAGTATGGCAATGGGATCTAAAGGTTGAGCCCCTTTCAGAACCTGTCGTGCACGAGTCTCATCTATTTTCCGGGGGTCTATTCCTTTCTTTAACAGAATCTGGTGGATAATCCTATCCAGACGTTTAATGAATTCGGACAACTTCTCCCCCTCTTCTTGATAACAGTGGTCCAACTGGTAGAGAAGTTCAGCCGCGTTCTCCGTCCGACCAAACACATCTTGCAGAATGTCCAAATAATCCTGTGCAGTGCAGTTCTTCTTGCTAAGCTTTAGATTACGTACAGCCTCTAATGCAGGTCCCCTTAAACTCTCTGTGATCCTCTGCTTCTTGTGCTGTTCTGGTACCTCCCATTCCTCCAAAGCCTGAGTGGCGGTATCTAGCCACTCTTCGAACCCATCTTCTGCTGAAGGCACAGGCTGTTTCCCAGAGAATGTCCGGAGCTTCCTATATCCAGTCATCAGATAGCTCGAGGAGTCCCTGCTACATTTTGCCACAATCTCCCCAAGAACAGCACACAGTTCTGAGCTAAAAGTCGACAAAGGTGATGACTCAGGATGCCCTTCTTGGACACCTTTTTCTTGGCTGGATACCCCATGGGTGGTGGATGAGGGACCCGCAGTAGGAACTCCTGGATGTATCAGGAAAAGTTCTGTTTGGTCAATAGTTTTTACACTGTTTCCATTGAAATAATCAGGGACCCCTTTCCTCCACTCACACAGTGCATACGTGTGTGGGGCAGTGGTGTCAGTTTTTATGTCAATCACCCAGAATTTCCTGTCTGTGGATAGTGCCCTTAAAACAGGGAGGAGCTTTTCTTCAGTCCAGGCTTCTCCCTTGATTTCAACCACCAGGCCATTTTCCACTATGACATTCTCTTCCTTGCACCACTCAGCAGCAGCGACAGGATCCATTTCTGCGTGGGAGGGGATTCTGGGGCTGAGAGGGTTGTGTTGCAGGACTGTAGAAATCCCGGACGAGCCCCCACGTGTAGCACCACCCCCGCAGGAGCTGCTGATTATATTATTGGGTCTACACCCTGCCTAACAACCCAATCAAATTGGCTCGATCCCTCCTCAGGCACAACTGACCCAGAATAGGACTGGACTATCAAATAGATACACAGGTTGGAATACAATACTTCACTATGCAACAATACCTTGTTACCTTCTTGAATAGTAGTCCTTCTGGGTGACACATTGGAACAACGCACAAGATTGTAATTAACCAAACTTAGTTTACTATGTACCAAATTGAATAGGGGAGATACAATACAATACAATACAAGTCCATAAAAGGTTATTTAAAACAGCTTTAAAAAGGTAAAAGAATACCCCCACACTCCTCCTGCATTAAGGCTAGACACAGTACCAGGTAGGTGGGCCTATCTGAGTCCCTCCCCCAGAGTTCTCTTCTTTTTTGTTGATCTTCGCTAGCAAGGTTATTGAATAGAGCTCATTTGTAATCCAGATTAGGAATAAAGATCAAGAGAAAAAAAACAACGAGCTGTTAGTTGTCACCGCAGGGTGTCTGCGTAACTGAGCAATAACTTCTGCGAGAGAGATAAGCCTCTGGCGACTCCTTTTCAGACCTTATTGTTTGTCTATGAGTCTCCTGAGAGAGTATGGTGATAAACCCCGGGGTTTTATCACCTCCTGCTGCGCTACCGCTATCTGTAGATAAAACTGTCTCTTCAGCAGATAAAGTCAGTTATTGGGCATGTGCCCTCTCACCAACAGAAGTTTCTCCTTCGCGCGCTTCCACTGCGGTCTCAGTCCTTTGGCTATATGCCAGCCGCGCGGGGTCCTTCTGGCGGATGACTTCCGGTCTCGGCAAACAGCAGTATGACCTCCAGGAATGTGCCTCGTGCTTGAGATGGGACGGTTCCACGTCGTCCCTCCAGGCTAAAAGGCTCTGGCCCAATATCCAGTGTCAGTCCTTCACTCTCGCTCGCTGGTTCCTCAGAGTCCAGCGCAGAAAGGCCCCCCCCCCTTCGCGCGCTTCTCTCTTCCTTTAAATAACCTCCCCCATAGTGCCGTGCGGTGCAGCCGTGCACCCTGGATCTTGCAAAGCAGCCTGGGAGATGTAGTTTCTTCATCTTGTGAAAAGGAAGTCACAGCCCGGGAAATTCCATGCAGCTACCACTAGAGGGAGCCTAGTTCCTTCCCACATATCAAACAGTGTCTTTAGGCATGTTTAACCCCGCTACTGCCTGTCTCCTGGAATCTCCTCCATGCTCTTGGTAATGGTACGGATTAATGTGCCATCGTGGAGGAGTTGGACTGCGTGTACAACCTCTATAGTGTCACGGTATGGCCTCATGCTACCAGTAGTGACACTGACCCCAGCCAAATGAAAAACTAGTGAAAAACAGTCAGAAAAAAATGGGTAGGGAAAAAAATGTCAGTGGCCTCCACCTGTAAAACCATTTTTGTTTTGAAGGTTGTCTCCTTTTGCCCATCCAGTGCACCTGTTGGTAATTTCATTAACACCAAAGCAGCTGAAACTGATTAACAACCCCCTCTGCTACTTAACTGACCAGATCAATATCCCAGGAGTTTAACTGACTTGATGCTATACTCTGATTCAAAAGTGCTCCTTTAATTTATTTGAGCACTATATATACAATATATTTATATATATATATATATATATATATATATATATATATATATATATATATATACACACACACACACACACACTAGGGATAGACCAATTACCGGCGTGGCCGATATGCACTTTCCCTGATATATCGGTATCGGCCTTGGAACTGGCCGATATTTTTGTGACTTCATTCTGCCTTCTTAGGCCGCCTCCCTTGCCTTGGACAGCCTCCTCTGGAGTCGGGCCTAGTCTAGCCACCCACCCACCACAGGATTCCAGACAGCCAGCCACCCACAGACAGTGTGCCAGCCAGCCAACCACAGGCCCTGTACCAGCCAGCCACCCACAACCCCTGTGCCAGCCAGCCACCCACCCACCACAGGGTGCCAGCAAGCCCGCCAGTAGGCATTAAACAAAAAATTAACATGTTCAGTACCAGATTTGTGTCAAAAATTGTCTTTATTTTTCAAAACTTTAAAATGTACAAAATATCGGCCCATATCGGCCGATACCGAAACATTGTGACCAAAATATCGGTATCGGCCCTGAAAAAAACATATCGGTCTATTGGGCCATACACACTATCAGATTATCTGAAGACTTTTGTCTGTAGACTTACCAAAACCATATAATATGAGGTCAAACCTGAACACTTTCAATTTGTATGCAATCCGGCAGGCCCTTGCACTACATAGAAAAGGTAAATCTGAAGGAAAAAGTCTTCAGATAATCTGATAGTGTGTATGGCCCTTATCTCTAATAGACACACACACATACACTGACTGCTCAAAAATTTAAAGGAACACTTTTTCTGGAAGAATGGTGAAACATTCCCACAGACACAATCCTAAACCTTGTGGACGGCCTTCCCAGAAGATTTGAAGCTGTTATAGCTGCAAAGGGTGGGCCAACTAAATATTGAACCCTACGGACTAAGACTGGGATGCCATTAAAGTTCATGTGTGTGTAAAGGCAGGCGTCCCAATACTTTTGACATAGTGTAGTTCTCTATGATGTAAGCTACACAGGTATCAGCAATGTTCCAACTCTGTTTAATGAATTGCTATTACAGCCTACTTGTGAAGGTTACACTATACAGAATGCATGCTCAACCTGGGGCCCTCCAGCTGTTGCGAACTACAAGTCTCATCATGCCTCTGCCTTTAGGAGTCATGCTTGTAACTGTCAGCCTTGCAATGCCTCATGGGACTTGTAGTTCAAGTAGCTGCAAAGGGGGGGCCAACTCAATATTGAACCCTACGGACAAAGACTGGGATGCCATTAAAGTTCATGTGTGTAAATGCAGGCGTCCCAATACTTTTGACAATATAGTGTATCTCATCTCTTATAAATAACCCCCATAGATGTCTCAGCAATCACAGGGCGCTCACCTTCCTCCACCACAGCAGCCGTTGCCGCAGCCAGTAGTCCCGCCACTGAGCGCAAGTCTTGGCTGAGCTGAACCAGACCAGAGAGGCCGCCGTCCTCTCCCCCACCCTAGAATATGAAAGTAAAATTTATCAACTTACAGGAACTTAATAACCTCATAAAAATCAATTCTACTCCTGAACTTTATCGCTTTATCACTGTCAGTAGGATTCTATCTCTTGTTTTTAGGATTTTGCACCAGTTGATTAAATCGGTGGCCTGTGAACCCATGTGACCTCCAATCTCCTTCCCCGGTATTAATCAGAGCGCACACACCTGAGAGTTACTAACAAACTGCATTGTGGGTAAAAGACAAATGAGAAATACATTGTATTCTGCACACTAATTTAGACCCCCCCCCCATTACTAGGTACATTACAAGATGGCTGACCTGCAGGTGCAGATCCTTGTTGTCTGAGATTGGATGAAAACATCTCCCCACATCTGCAATACCAAAAGGCAACTTTCTGTTCAGGAGCTCCAAACAAGGGGGGTAATAATACAAGGCACCTAAAATTGGAAAAATATTTTAAAAAGTCAACATTTTCAGCCCCTCCCACAATGGTGAGATTTTCCCCCAGTAATTTGTGTCTCTGCCCCTCCCACAATGGTGAGATTTCCTGCAGTAGTTTGTGTCTCTGCCCCTCCCACAATGGTGACATTACCTGCAGTAGTTTGTGTCTCTGCCCCTCCCACAATGGTGACATTTCCTGCAGTAGTTTGTGTCTCTGCCCCTCCCACAATGGTGACATTTCCTGCAGTAATTTGTGTCTCTGCCCCTCCCACAATGGTGACATTTCCTGCAGTAATTTGTGTCTCTGCCCCTCCCACAATGGTGAAATTTCCTGCAGTTTTGTGTCTCTGCCCCTCCCACAATGGTGACATTTCCTGCAGTAGTTTGTGTCTCTGCCCCTCCCACAATGGTGACATTTCCTGCAGTAGTTTGTGTCTCTGCCCCTCCCACAATGGTGACATTTCCTGCAGTAGTTTGTGTCTCTGCCCCTTCCACAATGGTGACATTTCCTGCAGTAGTTTGTGTCTCAGCGCCTCCCACAATGGTGACATTTCCTGCAGTAATTTGTGTCTCTGCCCCTCCCACAATGGTGAGATTTCCTGCAGTAGTTTGTGTCTCTGCCCCTCCCACAATGGTGAGATTTCCTGCAGTAGTTTGTGTCTCTGCCCCTCCCACAATGTTGACATTTCCTGCAGTAGTTTGTGTCTCTGCCCCTCCCACAATGGTGACATTTCCTGCAGTAGTTTGTGTCTCTGCCCCTCCCACAATGGTGACATTTCCTGCAGTAGTTTGTGTCTCTGCCCATCCCACAATGGTGACATTTCCTGCAGTAGTTTGTGTCTCTGCCCCTCCCACAATGGTGACATTTCCTGCAGTAGTTTGTGACTCTGCCCCTCCCACAATGGTGACATTTCCTGCAGTAGTTTGTGTCTCTGCCCCTCCCACAATGGTGACATATCCTGCAGTAGTTTGTGTCTAGTGTTGGGCGAACGGTTAAGCCTCAGCAGGAGTTTGAGCTTATTATTAGCTATTCACCCCGTTCGGCAAACACCCAAATTTGCAGGGTGTTTGCTGGGTGTTCCCTGTGCTGCACAGCGCATTCTACGCAAGCTCTGCCCAATAAGGGTGCAGTATAAGCTGGTTGTAAAGGAGCGGCCGGGAAGCCGGCTACAGCGTCCTTAACAACCAATGAGCCATCAGCGGTCAAAAAAAAACGGTGTGGGGGCCCCCCAAACCCCCCCCCCCCCACAATACATACCAGTCCCTTATCAGAGCATGCAGGCAGGGGAGTCAGGTAAAGGGTGGGGGTGGGGTGGGAAAATGATGAGTGTGGGCCCCCACCCCCTCCTGCACCATACCAGACCACGTGCCCTCAACAGGCAGGGGTGCTTTGGGGCAGGGGACATGTTAAAGGGGACAAGGATCTCTTCCCCAAAATCTTGGGGTGTGGTTGTGGGGGGTCTGCGGGCATCAGAATCGGGTCTTGCCCGCCATATGTGAATGAGTATTGGGTACATTGTACCCCGACCCATTCATCAAAAAAAAAATGTCAAAATTAACTAAAACAGTAGACAGGTTATTGACAAATCCTTTATTAAAAACTAAAATAAACCCGCTGTCCTCTAATGTAGATCGATCGACAATCACAACGCCGCCACCACGGGACCTGAAAAAAAAAATGCCTCCGCCCACCGCAAAGACAAACTGCCCAATGGCTGGCTTGCCGTTTGACAGTTCTTATATTAGGTAAGAGCGAGGCCACCTGGCTGCAACACCTGGTGGCACCACCCCCCTTGTGACATCACCAACCAGTGCATGCTGGGTCGATGACATAACTGGGGGGCGGTGCCACCAGTTGATGTCACCAGGTGGCCCCGTCCTAACCGAAGAACTGTCATATTTGATGATGTCAGTTGATGTCACCTGGTGGCACCGCCCCCCCTTGTGACCTCACCAATACTTGCTGGGTCAATGACATCACAGGGGGGCGGTGCCACCAGGTGATGTCGCCAGGTGGCCCCGCCCTTACCTATATAAGAACTGTCAAACGGCAAGCCAGACATTCAGTGGTTTGCCTTTGCGGTGGATGGAGCAATTTTGTTGTATTTTTTAGGTCAGGTGGTGGCGTCGTTAATGACGATGGATCTACATTGAAGGACAGCGTTGTTTTCTTTTTAATAAAGAAATTGTAAAAAAAAAACCTGTCTACTGTTTTTTTTTTTATTTTGACACTTTTTTGGTGAATGAGTAGGGGTACCCTACTCATTCCCATGGGAGGGGGGAGGGAATAGGACCTGGGGGCCCCCTTGTTAAAAG